>NW_026623304.1:1768245-1799863 GCF_030028575.1 Malurus melanocephalus
AAAAAAAAACAAAAAAACAAAAAAACCCAGGCTCAATTCAGCTGTAATACTTCAAGCTTTCTTTTAAACATCTACATTGACTCAAGTGGGATAATTTAGGCCCCTAAGAGAATATTGCGGTCAGTTCAAGTTACAGAACTTGACTTTCAGGTCCACGGACCACAGATATTTGGTAGTGTGCAGTGTTTGGATAAGGATCTACATGCATGTCTTTCACACAAATGAAAATATTGACTACTCCTACAGGCATCACAGAGACACCAAAAAGATAAACCAGCAGAGACTGGTTACTAGAACAGGGAATTGGGGAAAAGGAGGGAAGAGCTTCCCTCAGACCCCAGCCCTTAAATTTCTAAGCCCATGGAGCCTGACAATCCATGGTCTCTCATTCAGAGCAGCCATTCCCACAAGCTGTGGGCAAAAGAGTTAATCTGTTGTGGTAACATTTGGCATTGGTTTTTAAAAGGTGTAGAAGGATAAACACAACAAGATAATGAAGCTAATAAGTTAATATAATTTGTACCTTTATACAAACCTTGCATATACTGAGCTAACTAATGAAACATTAGTATTGTAGATTCCATCAAGCTTCCAAACTGAAAACCAGTGGCACCTAATTTGAATTCTTCATCAACACTAGCTTTCATTTGATTTCYACTTCTAACTTTAACACTTCAACAGAGAAAAGGTAGTGCTATCTTTAGAGGACATATTCACCTTTTTGAATCCCTGCAATATACTTCTTCAAATGGTGCATTTCGCAAGCTCTTATGTTTTAGTAGTAGTAATAAACTGAGTTTGACTGCTTAGAGGTTTTGCTGAATCCTACTTGGATATATCTACAAATAYTAGCAAAATATACAGCCTTTAGAAACATTCATTTTCCTAAAAGACATCTGATGCCAACAAATAAAAAAATATGTGAGGTCAGAAAACAAGTGGGTAAAGCTTGAGCAAAACTCTGGTTTTACAGATGTAGGAATGAGAATTCGTTGTGAAGCACCTACACCAACTTTATTTTACTTCTCTTTTGGTCCTTCCCTCCCCCTGTTTCTCAGCAATTTCTTCTTCTRTATTCAAAAACATGTTTTCTTCTCCTGAAATGGAGAAGACTGATATTCCCCTTCTCGTCCCTTCAGCTCTTTCCCCACTCTTTTTTTTTTTTTTTTCTAAACCAAGTCAGCAGAAATGAGGCACAACTTCAGCACTTGTGCCCTAACAACACAAAGCTGTCAGATCCCAATCAAATGCACACAGACGGATGTCACAGCCTCACATGTATTGCCAATTGCCTGCAATGTGATGTTCCTTCAGCTCAGGTATTGTATGGGCAACACTGAAATGTGCTTATTCTCATCTTTCCTAATGGAAAGCCCTTTAAGTGAGACTAGAAGTAAATCTCCATTCTTACTCACTGCTTTTATTAATGGTTCTTGCTACATCGACCCTCCTAGAAGATGCAACTGACAGGGAAGAGTTTCCTGACAATTAGCTTGTTTCCCAAAATCTCTCATCTTGCAAAGAAATGAATGTAAGAGTTAGTTCAACTGGTTAGGCTGCAACACACGTATTTTTGCCTTTTTTCATATAGATGCGCTCTTAGGAATGACAAAGTACTTTCTATTTTGAACTCTCTTTTTATCAGCCCAAATGGATTTCCTTGGTTGTTACCCATCCAACTAATGCAATGTGATTCTGAGTCAYTGGGCAAAGAAAAATGGGGTGGAGGCACACAGACAATCTCCCCCAGTCTCTGCCATATCACTACTCCAAGCACATTTCCATTAATGAGACTGACAAGACACCAACAAGAGCCATCCTTGGCTGCTACAAGCCCGCTCACATGTATAACATTTGCTAATTGCTACCCCCAACATGGCTCTGGTTTGCTGTTGGTGAAAGATGTGTCCTCACTGAGGATTCACATTGTCAGCTGGCCATGGTATGCAGGAGAAAGCACTAATCACCACTGTTAAACTAGCAGGGTGCCTACAGTCTGCCCCAGCAAGGCACGGTCAAAACCTAAARTATTTTCCATGAGATGTGCTGGTGATTATCAACTCATTTTTATGTGTTGGCTTTTGGCACTTTATTGCTTGGCTTCCAACACACGTCTGCAGGACTTCTGCACCCATCAGACACTGCCAGGGACAATTTGCATCTTTGTACTGGTATTTGCCCAGAATGCAGGCTGAGCACTATCCTTTTTTTTAGTTATGCCCATGCAGTCATTCAGATGCATCCACTCAGTAATTTGTTCACCGGTGCTTTGTGGCACGAACRCACTGATGAAATTTTCCTAGAAGAAAGGTCATTTGGTGTGAGGAAGGGAGGGTGAACTGACTACTGAAGACTCACAGCTGAAGCTGCAAGGAACCAGGGGAGATTCCTTGCAAAGAAGCACTGCTGGCCCAGCAACCTGCTCATTCACTGCCAAGCCCAGTTCTGTCTCAATAAAACAACTCATACCTATATGCTAGAAATATTTTGCAGAGCTGAAGCTGAAGGATAAAATTCATGAAGATCACTGAATGAGTGATAGCAGTTTATTCTCCTCTGGAAAAAAAAATAGGACAATCCATTTGTATATTCAGACTGAGCATATTTGTAAAGGGACAGTTCAGAGTAYGCTGGCTCACAGCTACAGCAAGGGGGACGCAGAGGGACACGTGAGCTGAGCCAAGGGACACGGCTTCACAGGAAGACAGGCTGGGCAACAGCTAGCGAGGGAAAGGGCAGAAGGGAGGCAAAAGGAGCAGCACACAGCCTTGGACCTGGACAGGACACAGCAAAAACTACAGACAGCTCAGGGAACCTCGTCAGGGCTGACATGGACACAATGTGGAAAGAGACACTGCACTTGTCAACTAGCCTGACCTAATGATACTGTCAATATTAATCCCACACAAAACTTCACATGAAACTCACATCTCAGACACTGCTAGGGAGGGGATGGAAACAGCAGCACAAACAGAAAAAAGGCTGGAGACTTTCCTCCTGGTAGGCAGAGGTGGGAAGACACTCTCTAATGTGGTGGTTTGGAATTTAAAAAATTCAGCACCACAAGAAGGAGAGGACTTGAAATAACACACAGAAATTGAACAAGGATGTGACATAAAGCCCCTGGTACATCACTGAGGAAAACTAGGAGCCAATTCAGTACTATGCTTAGGGGCAACACTTTTCATTGAACTGGGTTAAAATGTTCTATCTTACAGTATTTTACTTTTCTGCTGGGGAAAAATTGCCCCCAAACAGCTAATATGAAAGGTTGGCAGTAGATGTACTCAGGAAGTCTGGCCTCTGAAATAAATGGGGGCCACCTCACGTTCACTTTACAGAAAAAAAAAAAAAAGAAGATACTAATACTCATTTACACTGTGTAAACCTSCAAGATTTAAAGTTGTAAGAGTAGGATCTACAGAGTAAATCAGGTGCCTGGTACTAGAGACAGAAATAAATTATCATCATGATTCATGAAAAATCTTTAACGGACTAAAAGTATCTCCTACTTAACTCTAGTACTCTGCAGGATTACAATGTCCAAATCGTCAGTGCTTTGCAGGATTGATAACTAAATTTTCTACAAACTGCAGGAGTTCCCCAGCCTCCCATAATGAACTCTAGTGGACAGAATACAAAGCTATCGGGAAACACATTGCCCAGGTTGAAAAATATTATTGAGAAAYGCGACCAACATATATTTGAGACATTATTTTATATCATACTTCTGGAGAAACAGTCACTAAGCTACCTTTTATTAGCAGTTTCTACAACTAAGTTCAGAAATACAGCAAAGATTGTCTCAAGATTTCAGTACTGCTGCAAATTTTTCAAGTTAACAGTATAATGGTTTATAATATAGAGTGTAAGGTAAAACAAAATATGCACAGGCTAAATAAATGGTATTCRGGTTGTGAAAGGCAGCAAGAAAAGCACCAAAACACTGAAAAAAAMCCAGTAGAGTTGGCTAAGGATTTAAAAGGGGGAAAAAAATCAGTGTAACACTAGACATAGAGGCTCATGGACCCAAATGCACAGGAAAGCCTGCTGCTATGGGAAAACATTGCTGTGCACTTCTGGAGAGAAAGACCCACACCCCTTTAAGGAGTGATTCACAGGAGAGGTGCTCAGTGCCACAGGAGGCGGGGAGCAGGGGCTGCCTGCCCTGCCTGAGGAGCCAGAACGGCTCCCTGCTTTTTACAGACGTGGCAGGAGCATCAGAGGGTAAGGGTGGGCACCATCCTGCTGGCTAAAGGACCATCTACAGATGTGCTCTCCTGTGCCTCGCTGGCGTAGACCTTAAGAGGGGCCAATGCAGGGCACAAAAAACATCTCTCTCACCTCCCCTTCTGGCCATCAACTGACTTAGCTTCTCCCAAAGACAGAATCCTTTGGTCTTGATCCTCAATCTTTGCCTGGTTCTGCATTTCAGCAGAAGGGGAAGACCAGGCTCCTGGGGCTCCCCTGAAAACAGTGACCCACAGTTTCAACAGAAGCGAGGGTGCTCAGGGATCAGTGTCCACAGCCTGTTCATAGACTTGCCTCAGTATGGGTTATTACAAACCAGAAAAGTTGTCTTGTGATAGGTCTTTACAGCTGTTGCACTTTAATTCCACCTCCCTCAGCTTCCCCCAGTCCACCCCTTTGAGTGAGACCTCATAATGCACACAAATAAATTCCCACAATTCTGACAATCTCTCTGCTTCCTGCTTTTTCAGAAGGTGCTGCTCTCCCCGCAGCAAGGTGGCAATTGAAATTTTGTGCTTTTGCTAAGTGCCTAGCTTTTCATCTGACAGCAGTCAAGGTTGGGCCATAACGTGGAAACACACCAGCTGTGACAATAATAATGGCAGGATGGAGCATGTGGCCAGTCAGAAAACAAAGGGGAATAATTCTCCACTGTTGCTGCATCACAACCCCAGTTACACAACCAAACAGCAGGACTCGAGGGGAGGGATCCTCTCCCCCACTGCAGGTATTTAGGAACCCCTACAAACCATGTCAGTCTAACACAGACGAGGGAGCAGGTCGGACACAGCAATTAGGACGCCTAAAATTCTGCAGCATGGACTGGAACACGTTGTGCTGCCTCCCTTTCAGTTTTTTATTTGAGGATGTATCCGAGGAAATGGATTTCCGGGTCTGATTGTTCTGGGCCCGGATCAGTTTCTCGTGTTCCCGTATTTGTCTCTGTAAGTGGTTCTGGATGGCAATTCCCAGGGACTCTGGATCGAGGGAAGCACCATAAACCTCCCACGTCATTCCCTGCTCGTCCCAAACAACATCCCTGACGTGTTTGGACTGCTTCACCTGTACTTTGGCCTCCATGGCTGGGGTGGAGTGCTTTTTGTTGTCAGGCRCAGCCTGAGGGGCAGCAGGAGTTGCTGCAGGGTGAAGCTCGGGCCTGCACTCCCTGGGCTGGAGGCTCTGCTGCTGGGGAGCTGCCATCGCTGTCACGGGAGGGGCGAGACCCACAGAGCTCACACTCAGCGTGGGTGTCAGTCCGGCCTGCAGGCTCTGGCCACCAGCCACCTCAGACTGGCCACTGTCTCTGTGGCCTCCACTCTGCTGCTCACCAGCACCCTCTGAGCGCGCCTTGGCACGGACAGGGCCGGGCTGGCTGCTAACCTTCACCTCTCCTTTAGGATCGAGCACCGCCATGTTCTCCTCCTTTGGTTTTAGCGCAGATTGATGAGGACTGGCCTCCCCTCGGCTCGCGCCCTTGCCATGCTCCGGCTTTGGCTCCAGGAGCTCCTTCCCCTTGCCCTCACTGCCCGCGGCACAGGGCGAAGGCGAGCGGCTGCTTCCCGCCTGAGGAACGAGATCTCGCATGTCATTCCCGGTTCCTGGGACAGTGCTGGTGGAAGGGGGAATTGTCTCACCAGCACCAGTCCCAGCCTGTGAGAGAGTTTGATTGCTGGAGTCAACGTCGAGCTGCTCGACAGTGATGGGCTTTGGAGGGGCTGGAGCATCCGTCGGCRGCTGAGAAGCATCTTTGACATCACGACTTGCTTCAGCATCACCCACAGCTGCTCCCTGGGAGGTGACAGCTGCAGGTTTTGCATTATCTGCTGGTACTGGAGACACCCTGTCAGATGGGACYGCAGGCGGTTTGGCAGGTTGGGTTTGGGCTGAAGCACTCACAGCCGCACCAGTCGATTTTGACGCGATACCAGGAGAACACGGGAACTTTTGTTGTGAGGATAAACTGTCAGGAAGTGCAGCCTGGCTCAGCCCCATACCTCCTTGGTAAATTATGTGCAGTTCTTCCTTCTCCTCTGGAGGAGGATTCCCTTTTAAGAAGGCAGCAAAGATGCTGGGACTGGTGGAAGCCGATTTGCTCTCCACAGTAGCTACAGCCTGGACCTCAGCATCCCGCCATGTCCTGCTTACAGCTTCCTGAGTGAAAGGGCTGCTCCCTGGCTGAGCYGTCATTGTACCTGTTTCTCTGAATTTGGAGAGCTGGGTGGGGTTTGGAGTTCCAGGCGTGGGGTCTGGGCTGTGCACAGGACGTGGACTCTCGTGGCCAGACTGGGCCGGCGCCTCGCTCTTCTTTKCCGCTTCAGTTTTATCTGGGGGATGCACCTGTGCCACGTCTGTGGCCCCACTTTTCACCTCCACACTGGTCTGTGGGTCCCTCCCCAGGCCAGCTTCAGTCTGCCTTGCTGGMGAGGCTGGCTGACATAAGGCGGAACCATTTTTTTCTGCTGCCCTGTCTTTTTCCCCTCTTTGCAGAAGGTTTGCCTGAGAAGTATG
Organism: Malurus melanocephalus; assembly: GCF_030028575.1. Classification (NCBI taxonomy): domain Eukaryota; kingdom Metazoa; phylum Chordata; class Aves; order Passeriformes; family Maluridae; genus Malurus; species Malurus melanocephalus. The sequence goes on from NW_026623304.1 coordinate 1,775,005, forward strand.
ACAGAACTGATTAACCCCGACAGCATCACCCGGGGAAGAATAATTTAACACTTCGAGYGCTGGCTGATCATCAGTCCCCTGAGGTTTCAAGGCAGAGTCATCTATCTGTGTCAGGGAGCTGGTTTTGGCCTGGCTGCCTTGCACRAACTGCCGGGAGCTCTGTGGGGCTGGCATCATGTCTGGCCCTCGCCCCACTGGGAGGGCTCCTGCTGTGGCGAGGGCTGGTGCTGCCGGTGCCTGGATGCCTGCTGGCTGGGAACAAGCAGCAGGCTTCACATCTGCAGGATGCCCCTCTGCAGCTGCRCTGGCCAGCCTGGGAGGGAAAGCTTCCTGCTGGCTGTCATGGTCTGTGTGACACTGCTCRCACCCCTGCGTGCTGGCAGCACCTGTGCAGCTCAGGTCGAACACACAAACCCCAGCTGAGCTGGGCGGTGGGCACGAGAAGCCATTGCTGGCACTCTGGCCACTGGCTGGCTGGGGCTGATGCTTAGCAGGCTGCAGGTTCTCCTCCTCTGCAGAAGCTGAGACCAGGGAAAGCTTGGCAGATCTCAGAGGATCGGGCACAGTCCCCATGGACTGTCTTTGAGATGTTGTTTGTGTCCAGCTTCTCCTTGGAGTTTTCTTGCTGGGCAGGCTGTCGGCGACAGGTGAAGTTAATCTGTTAATGAAACAAACACAGTGTCAGCAGCAGTCAGATTTAAGAAAAAGTACTCAGAAYTAATTGATTTTATAACATGAAGAGAAACACTTGCAGGCAAAGGGGAAAGTGAAGCACCCAATTCTACCTGAAAGTCACAGAAAAGACACAGATTTCAAGGATCTCCCAAATCTGAAATCTGGATGGGGAAAACAATACTAGGGACAAAGCAATGACAGCTCCTCTGTTGCTAATACATGAATGAAAATACTGACATGTCAAGAGGGAGGAAAAAAAAAAAAAAGTGAAAGAAGTACAGACTTTGTGAGTAAGTTTGAGGTCACAAAATAAAATCACGGTGATAATGTTTTCTAGCAAACCATCTGTGGAAGGAAATGCTTATGTGGAGAACAGATCCCTAGGTCTGAGTGGGTCCCACATCTTCAGTGAGCACCATTCTCCCTCCTTCTCAAGGACAGCCCTTCTAGCTCCACCACCAAGGAYACAGCCACAGGGAGCAACAGGTCAGTTCAGACTAACAGGGATCAACTCTTWACTCAGTGGTAAAAGGAATATGGAGTGATCACAACCCACCTGGTGATGCAGATAAACACCAGGAGAAGGTTCTGCACACCAGGGCTGTGCACATATTCACTGCTCTCACATTTACATCCCTTGAAATAATTACAAGGAAGCCAGACTAATAAATGGGAGTACAGATGACCTAGAAATCAATTTCCAAGTAGGTGGTATGAAACTGGAAGGGAAACATTGCAGCATTGCAAAACAGGAGGAGTTCATGCCACAGCCAGGGAAATGTGGAGGAGGGATTTTAAGCAGGTAGAACAGAGTTATCCAGGTTGAAATCCTGCCAGGACTGCAGAGAAACCATTGCTTCAAACACAAGGCCATCTCCAAATGTGTTTCTCGGCTGGACTTTCCAAAGGGCTTAGCGCTGCCCAACTGGACCCTGCCTGAGGTCAAGGACTGGATCTTTGTCAGCACAGTGGTGGCAGCTAGTGATAAAATCCACCCCAATCTTCTTTTAAACTGCAGGCTATCTGTGCTTGTTTGAAAAGCTTCCAGTGGCTCATGCTGTCACAAAACACAGGTATGAGACTTGGGAGACAGCCAGGTTTTGTTAACCCGAGGATGAGAACATTCCTGTCCCTGTCTCTGTGCCCCTGTCTCTGCAGGCACACAGTGGGATCTCCTCTGCAACATTACCAGGGAGATGCTGCTGGAAGCAGCTGTGCAATCACTCAGCTCTTCCACACCTCCCTCTCCACTAGCAAAATCAACAAAAGCTCTTTCCAGAATAATCTCTAGTCCTTCTCTCAGCCTGCATGGCAGTGGCATCCTTAGTTTCTGTAAAATCAATCCCAAGTTTCAGCACCTCAGGATACTTAAAAAGAGCAACAGGAGAATGCTTAATGAAGGAAAATAAAAAAAAATACAGCCAGTCTGGTTTTTTTTTTTTCCTAAGAAAAGGAAAGTGCTGCAACTTATTATTTATTCATTAAGCATTCTGTCTTCCAGATATTAAAAATTTATTATTTTTATACTGCCTCTTTGGGCTCTGTCCAACCATAGAGATACAGCCTGCTGGGTTAAGCCAGCCCTGATGAACTGTAATCCTGCCCCTGAAGGATCTCCAGTTCCTTAGGTGCACTCTGTGACAGCAGCTCAGCATCACCCCACAATAAATGACTTTCCAGGAGGCCTGGGGATTGCCTGGCTTTTTGAGAAGTAATAAGTGTAAGCCAGGCTGCAAATCAATGGAAGTTTGTGGCTGCTTCCAACATGTCCTGCCTTCATTTTATCCTCACTTTAAAGACAGCCAATGCTGTCCTGAAGGAAGGGAAGATGCTCCATGTTCATGCTGTTGTGCTGTAAACATCTAATGGCTGTGAGGAGAGGAGCAGATGGCTTTGGGAATCCACTGGACTGAATTCTGTTACTCTCTTCTTTCCTCTTCCAAATATTGATGCAAACCAAGCCAGCATAYACAACTGGGCAGGTCAGATATATTTTTTCCATATTTTTTATATCCAGAGTTTACTTAAGAATAATTAAGCAAATAATGGAACAAACCCAATCCCCATTTTTAGTATGTACTACACAGCAAACAGTTTCAGAAGAAAKAAAGATTTCAGAGAAAATCTGTTTAGTTCTTYACTATACAAAACCTGGGCAAGGCARTGTGCACACTGGAGCAATTAYCTTTTAATTCATGCCCACTCAACAGGGCAGTGACTTCTAATTTTTCAATTAAATGAATTAGTTTTGGTCTGAACCCCTGCATGAATTCTACCCATCTGTTTAGAGGCTCTTCCCCAGCATCACGTGAAACAATGTCTGTCTCAGATAGTAATTAAAAGAGATTCTGCTACCCTCAACATACAACACCAACAGAAGAAATTCTGTCCCAGAAAACCCACCTGGACCTGACGTGGGACAACTGAGCATAGTCCAGACATTCTGCTTGACTCTTGAATGTGGGTTGGGGGGTGGATCATTCTCCTGCCTGGAATGACTCTGCAAATTAGTTACTTTATGAGAATAAGATTTCTATAAAGACCTTGTTGTCAAAGTCATGGGAGCTATTTTCTCAACTCATCACTAAGCCATCCTAATGACAGGAGCCAAAGGCACTGTAGTAGTGAAAATAGACATGGTAATTTAAAAAGATGTTCTAACCTAAGAATTAATAAAACCCAGGAAAAAAGCTAAGTTTTATAGAAAAGAACAGCAAGCAAGCCCAACAGATTACAGAACAGGAAAAGCATTTTTATTATTGGAGTCTCATTTATGATTATTGTCTCATTTTTATTATTTGAGTCTCATTATATAGGAATGAAAAACAATACTGGGACCTGTGGGCAATACTACTCAGCTGCCAAGACAGTGAGGATTCAAACAAACACGCACCACTGCCTGCAAGCAAATACRTAGAAAAAAAGGAAATACAAAACTCAGAAGAAGGCCAAAAAACATGTCAAAATAGATGAAGATAGCTGATGAATTTTTCAAGTCTTGTATGCCAGACCTGGAGCAATCATCCCAAGTTTTCGTTTAATAGGAGGTGAAATTAGTATCTCTACAAAGGTCAAAATCAATTTTTAGTAATAAGAACAGATTTGCTACACCAATGTAGTTCTCCTTATCCTTCTTCTTGCCGATCAAATTAGCCTGTCTGACTGTGTCAATCTCATCTCAACAAAGAATTAATCTGGACCTTTAGCAACAAGAAGTTTCTAACTTTGGCAAAGTCTGTTTGGCTTAAATGGTCCCTGTGTGGCCAGCAGACCTTCAGGGCCTCATGTAACTGAGTAGGTCTTTTTTATGTGCTGTAAAAAAACCAAACAAACCCCAAATTCCAAGAAGTTTCCAGGCAACTCAATGCTGACAATGTAAAGAAACTCCTRTTTATTTTGGTAATACCCAACCCCCCATAAAATAACACTGCAATTTTACTCTTGCTGCCTATGAGAAAGTCAGCGAAACCAGAAAGTCTGCATGTTTCGTAATACAAACCAACAAATTTTCAGGAAATTCCTATGCAAGATTCTGCCTCCCATTCCCTCTGGAAGAAATCTGAAAATCTGCAAAAGCATAAATAAGACTGTCAGTAACTTCACCTACCCTCAACTGTAAAAACAACTAAAAAGCACCTCCTAAACTAATCAAGCATCTATTTCCCAATTCTGGATTCTCATCAGCTTTCTATTCCTTGARTCTTTGAGCCCTCTCTTCAACCTTGTCACTGCAGATGAAAGAGCTGAACAATTGCTCTTAATAGCCCTAATCTCATAAGATCTCTCAGATCATCACAAAAAATCATTATACAGCTACATTGGTTAAGAACAGAGATAAACATCTGCTGAAGTGGGAATTCAGTCTCTGTTCTCATTTCCTGATCTGAGGAAAAAGACAATGGYTCACCTGAATTCATATTACACCATTAAATATATAGAACATAAACCACATTTCTTTAAATTTTAAATATAAATAGGCATTTGAGTCCTCCCAATTCCGCAGCCAGTGCTTTTCCTCCCTTCTTTTCAATGTCAAAGGGTGTTTGTTATTTACTTTTTGGTGAAAAACTTTCTTTATGAGTTATTTTCTCCCAGTTATCTATAGGATCAAAAAGATTGGCACTACAAATGAAAGACAGCACAAAACAAGGACATAGTCATTAAAATACCTAAAAGTTTGCCTGAAGGGGCTAAGATACAAGACTTAGTTACAAGTTACAAGTAAGATACAAGCAGAGCTTTCATCTTTCAGAGTGTTTTGGGATGCTGGCAGGAGACASATTATTAACCATGATGACAGCATATTTGGGATTCCCACCAGAGACAGGGCTGGCATTTCAACCAGAGGGTGCCCCAAGCCCCAGTGCCCCATTCCACATCTCAGGAATGCACATGTTAGTGCAGGTCAGACCTTGGCCTGTGCTGATTGAGTCAAGAGAACTTCTGCAACACTTCACAGACACTGCAAAATACCTGYTTATTCCCTCACTATCCAATGAACTGCTATGGCTTTACTCGGCCCAGGTGGACCACTGCCTACTACAGTCCTGAGCTGTTTATTTTTATCTTTCACTATATTAAAAATTATACTTCTCACCTGTAGGTGAGAATTTTAACTCTAGGCGTGTGGGGATTTGCTTGAAAAGCTTTTCAGCTTTCTTTGTCAGCCCCTCCTAAAACCCTTCCCAACACCTGCACTAGAAGCCCTTTTTGTGATGGCACAAAACTAAACCAGCTGGAACCACCAACTGAGCTACAGGAACAGCCCTGAGGAAAAACCAGATCCAGCCAGGGCTCCCAGGGTCCARAGCCTGGCTCCTCACCAGACCTCAGAGCTCTTCCTCCTGGGTGCTGACACACAACCTACACTGTCTGTCAGGCCTGCTCAGAAAGGTGTCAAGGCACAATGAAAAATGGAAATGGCAGAAGCAAAAATGGGAAATAAGTCCAAACACAAAAACAGAGGGTAAGTGCTCATCCTTGCTTTGTAATGGTAGTAAACCAGGGAAAATCATGTGAAAATCAAGGGCAAGATGCATTGCCCTTTTCTGCCAAAAAAGAGATGGCTGCCAATCATCCTGACACCTACTGAAGATTTATCCAGCAATATTTCGTACATGCTGAAAAAACACATTTTTCTGGTTGCTGACTCCTCACCTTCCATCTCTGCCAGGTACAGCCTGTAACTCCGCAGAGTCTAGAGCATGGAAACTCACTTGGGAAGGACAAGGCTCAGCTTAACCTGCTGCTCACAACCTACAGATAAGCAAATGTGTAAAGCCAGTCCTACAAATGGTACAGTGGCCTCTGGGACTAACACAAAGCAAAGCAAACTGCTTTGCACCTTCCTTCATTTCTCTCAGCTTCTGTCAAACCTGAAGTACATTGTACCAGGAGCCCTGAGCAGGACCTTGCCCCAACATCTCAAGGCAGCCCAGGGACACACGAGCACCTCAGCAGGTGCTCAGGGACAGATGTGTGAGGATATCTGCAAAAGGCTTTTAATAGGCAGGCACAGAGAATAAAAACCGTGTGGTGATCGAGCRTGATTCAGCTCCACCGTCCTGCTGGCAGTCACCCTACAATTAGAAAGATGTCCATCGAAAAGGAAACACAGCCCTGCTTCGAGACAGGATGTTCCAGCCCGGGTCCCATCTGTTCCCTGTGGGCAGCACCCATCTCACCCTGGCCAGGAGACAAGCAGCAACCCCCACACCCAGCTCTGGCACCTGCTCACACGGCCCTGGCGGGAGCCTGTTCACTGTTAGCAGTGCCACTCAATGCCAAAAGCTGGGCTGCCTCTGCTGAAAATGTCACTGTCCTCTGGCTGTGGCCCCAGGCAACAGGCTGGCTCATGCTGTGGATGTGCCACAAGAGCATCTTGTTTGTGCAGGATTAAGGACCAAGTGGTTACGGATTTATGAGTGCACTGTGGTTTAGTGAAACTCTTCCACATTTCCAGAAAGAAAATGGGTTTGCCTGGAGCTCCAACACTTCAATGCAAGAAAAACCAGGACTTAGAGGTGATAGGAAATACAGTATCGAGAAGATTGCTAGAAGACAACAAGGAGCTTGAAAATCCTGGTTTAAATTAAAAGTTGTGGTATCATCTGCTGCCACTGAAGTTTTGAGCCTTCAAAGTTCACTCCTTTCTCACAGATTAAAAGCCTTTTCCAGGAGAAGCTCACATCCTCATGTAATCATAGCCTCTGGAATCTCTCCAAAGAGCCTCACCCACGGTCAGAGGAGGGTGGCATGGGAAGGAACCACAGGAGGGCTGGATGACAGCCTGAACGTGCATCACCTCCATACTCTTCACCCCACATCATCCTGCCCCTCTACTTCYCCGCTCAGCTCAGCCTCCCAAGCATCCTCCCTGAGGCAGACAGGGGCCTTGGGCAGCAGCAGGGGCTGCAAAGACAGGCTCTCTCCCTGTTCACCTCCTCCCAGGGCTACAGCACCCYACAAAAAGGTTTTCTTTGGCAAGGCTTGTGAGCATGCAAACTTCCCTGCTGAGCACTGGGATTGCTGCAGAGCACCGCCAAGAGCCCGTCAGCCTCTCTCCTCCAAGGTGAAAGGGAAGGATAAATGGCTTTATGAAAACAGCTAAATCAAACAACAACTACACTGACTGGCAGTCAGCTGTAACAGTTACATAAACTACATCGATATTCCCACCTTGTATCCCAGGCCTCCCTGGACAGGACACCATATGTGGGTAAAACCCACAAGAATATGTATTTACCTTTCCTTAAAAAAAAAAAATAAATCTCATTTTAAAAAAAAATGCATCTCATTATGTTTAGCCTCATTATTTATCAGCCTTTTTTTTCTTATTTCATTGTCAGACAATGAAAATTGGAAAACCTTTTTTAAGGAAATGCAGTGTGACTTCAAGGAGTTTTCATGTTTCAGGAGGAAGGTCTGTGAGCACACGCCTGACACATGCACATGAGAGGAAACCTGCAGCCTGCTGTCCATATCAGGCAGGTGACCCCACATATCTCACGGCCACTGCTTGTTTTCCTTCAGCTGACTATCTCATAAAAACAAGACGTGGTGTTTGAGGAATGTGAACAGGAGAGTCATATGGACCTCTCAGACACCACTTTCATATTTGGTGTCAAAAGCAACAGAATTTCTAACCAGCCAATGGGAACTTCACTCCTTACCTATCCTGCTATCTTTCTGATAAAGGTGTGGTGAAATCAAACCCGTCATTTATGCATTTTACGCAGCTGACTGCATTTGAATTTTGACAGCTGACCAACAAAAGTCCTGATTTTCATGAGACCAGTTTAGCAGTAGCCAATAATACATACCTCTGTCCTACACAGCAATGCCAACATGACTTCATTATAAAGCAGAGTGATCACTTTYAGGGATGAAAACATAACACTGCTGAGTAAGTGTGTCTTGGAATGCGTGGCTCCAGGGATGAAGGCTGTAATGTACTTCTAACATGCTTTCAGATCCTCAAAAGAAGTTTCCTGAAATTCATTATGACTTCCTTAAGAGCATCCCCCCAGTGCATTGAATGCWAACATTCATCTCATGGCTGAAGCATCCCCAGGAGCAGAGCTACCACCCTAGATAATTAGGCCCGATTTGCTGCTGAACAGCCATATTATCAGAAAAAGGGCCCAGAAAAAGGTACTGTGCCCAGCACTTCTTATTTTAAAATCAACCTTGCAAGTGAGGAAATTCTACCTTGGAAGAGCTGACAGCAGGATCAGTGTCTTTTGCAAAAGGTAAAATCCAATGATAATGTTTAACTCTCATGTCCCACCTGAAAAAAATTAAGCTCTCCTCACATATCATATTATTTTAATGAAGATGCTGGGCTTAGTATTAAAGAAGGGAATAGATCTTTACGTAAGAGGCACCTGGCAAGGGACATCTCCATTGTCATTTAGGCGTTATCCTAACGGAAAAGAACAACTCCAAATGACACATAATTAGAGAAGAAGGATGCAGTGCCTACCCAGTCATTACTGTAACAGAAATTTGCTGCACCGTGTGATTAACCTAAGAAAGGCATGATGATGATCTCACCACGTCTACTCTTGCCTCCTGGCTATCACAAAACACAAYTCATGTGAATAGAGAGGCTGGCAGCTGATACAGTGATCACCGTGGGGTTTTTTTTTTAAAAAAAGCCCCAACAGTTAAAAATATCTTGCCTTCTTCCTGCTGCCAYCTCAGCAGTTGCTTCCTGTTTTTTCACGTTGTCACTTTGCTCTGCTGCTKGCTGTCACTGACAGTAAGAGCAGCAAAAAGAACAAAATAATCTCCTTAGTAAACTGCCTCCTGCTCAACACCTTCTCAAAAAAACCCATGAGAGGAAGTGCCGGGTGCTGGGCCACTTTTTGTCTGCTGTATTGAGGCTCTGCAGGAAACCAAATGGTTGCAGGTTGGATGCCTTCGGTGTTCAGGGATAAAATCTGAGCAATTCTCTGCTACCTTTGCAATGCCAGTAAATGCTCTTTTGAGGGCAATGACTCAAACCTGTGTGTCCAGCTAAGGACTCTAAGCTGCTCACCTCAGTCACTCAAGCTTATGATGTGCCTTCAGTGAGACCACTACATGAAAAGCTGTCATCTCAGCCTCTTCTTTTTCTCTGTTTGAGGCTATCACTTGATTTTGTTGAGCACTGACCCCAGTGGAACTGGACAAAACCAGCACCTCGTTATTATTGTTTTAACTGATAAGTCCTGCCTGTGGGATGTGGGGAAACCAACACTTGCCATGCTCTGCAGACACCCAGTGTGACAACTGCTCTTTATGTCCAGGAATGATGGAGCAGCCTAGCGGTGTACAGAGCACTGCAGGTGGGTGAGGGCTCCCAGTCACCTGACTCTAATGAAGGTCAGTGCCAGGTGGGAACACGTTGGTAAAATGTTACATCTATAAACCACACCAGGTCTCCTCTGGTGTCCAGCCAGACCTGACAGGAGGTGTTGAAAGACATCTGAGAAACCTCCCAGATGACARAGACTGTGCCACTATGGCAAATATGATCAGGTGAAATTGAGAGAAACTTACTGTTCTGGCTCTTGGCTTTAGCAAAAGRTGGTACTGGCACTGATACCACCTCAGCATTGCTAAAAATCAACTCCCAAACCTTACAGCACTAACTAACTTACATCACTTTGAGTCCTGAAATTCATTATGTAGCCAGAGAACTCTGGGGCAAAGAGAGGCGCCCAAGTCTTCCCCATCCAGCACTTAGATGTGCTTGAACAAAGAGACTGCAGTGCTTCCTCCAGCTGAAGAAGCCTACTCAGTCACCAGGTCATTCTCTCAAAACCTCCACCTTCCTACAGCAAAGAAAAACACCAACAGCTGTGCTGTATGATGACTTATTTTAGGAACAACTCATTATTTGCACTCTATCCCACAGGTGTTTGATGGCAATAGCTTTTTTAAGTTGYCCTTGCAGGCAGCCCAGGGATGTAAAAAGCTCTCACGCTAACAATTGCAGGAACCATCCTCACTTCTGTTAGGATTGTTTCCCAACAATGGCTTGTTCAAAACATTTCTATCCCTACATTCAGCATTCAATGTGCTTCTATCGTTCCAGCCCCAAGAAGGGGGAATAWGGTACCCAGCTGTCTCCAGCATTTTTTACTGTGATTCAAATCTGATTTTCACAGGCTTAAGAATAATTACATTCTCTGCTTTGGCATTCTTAAAAATCTCAGTGCTCTTAAAACAAATCCTTATTTAGTGTCTGACCTCAGAAGTCCCATCTTCTGTGTTGGAACAAAACTAAGCCCAGGATCTCTTCCTCAAGACAGGCAATATTTAAGAGATAGAAAAACTGGAGACTATTTCAATAAAACAGGCTGGCAACAGAGGCACAGCAGGTGTTGTAAGCCAAAGCTTCGCCCACTGCAGTTTGGCACAGCCGTATCCACACCATGGACCTCTGCCTTATCCATACCAGGCTTATGGTTCTGTCAGTCCACACCCTGCAACTCTKCAAAGCTGATGTGACAGCCCTGCTTCTGCCAAAGGCTGGTATCTTTCAAGTCAGGGTTCAAGGTTTGCACTGACCCTATTGCACACCCCTTCTCATTTCTTCTGCATTTAGGATAGGTGGATTCACGTTTACATTTATCGGGCGACTGCAGCAAGAAGAGCACTGGTAAAAAAACGTTAACTTTAACTTGAATCACTGTCCCTCAGATGACTGCCAAACTGGTTAATGAGTACAATTAGCATTAATCAAAATGACAGCTCAAAGGAGATATATCCCACCCGAGTTTAACAGATTCTCAGGTTTACTGACGCTAGCTGCCTTGACCACCTGGCCAAGCCCAAAGCAGACATCCCCACAGGCAGCATGACTGGCACTCACCTGGCAGCTGTCCCTCCAGCTCACCTTCTAGTTTCTCAAGCTTCATACAGCAAGCAAATCATGCCCCCAAGCATTCGAAAAAAAAAAGTCCTGGCACCCCCAAGCAATTACTGAGTTTATCACCTAAAGCCCAGCACTTCCCTTCAGGCTGCACTGCTTTTTACTCTTCTTTGGAGCAGTTTTAGCTGCCCTTGCTCAAGCTGCCAGCATATGTGACCTGCAGATCTTAGAARTGATCTAAGGTCAAGCTGTACCTTGCTGAAGCACAGCTGTGAGCAAGCAGGGCTGTGGGATAGCTTTGTCCTTGTTTCTAAGTCAGCTGGAGTGGAAGCTGGCAGGGCGTGAAAAAGGATCATTCACGGCTTAGGGCTTAATTACTGGAGTCGCCCTGAACATCAGTGCCCCATGCACAGAGGCACACTCCAGAGAGTCAGAAAACACATGGCAACCTTAGAGCCAGAATGAAAATCCAGGCAAGATGGTTTATTTCCACGCAGGACCTTCTTGATGATAAGTGCTAGGTACTTCAACCAGTCATCTGACAGCTGTGAATGCACAGTAGGCTTCCCATCACGATTTATTTTTATTGACATCCTGTTTATGGATGCAATTTGAATTACCACAAACTATGCATGCTCTCATGACAGAAGACAGACACACACATACATATAAAGTCTGATATATGCTAACAAAGATAGTCATCTAGCCTAATCTGGATGATTATAGCTAGGCATTGAAATCAAAGAAGCCTGATGCTCAAAAGTGCTGAATAATCAGAAAAGCCAGTAAAACCAGTAGGACTCAAAAGTTGCTCAATATTTTTGAAAATGCAATTTAAAAATTCCTGTTCTTATCCAAGAAACGCCAGAAGGCTGTAACATGCTCTCCCATTTTGCTGGATGCTACATGTGAGCATAGAGACACTAAATACTCATCACTTAAGCAGGCAAGATACAACAACAAAGGTAGGAGCCACTGCTTTTTCTATCTCTTCAATACAATCTAACACAGATGGAAATCACAGAGAAAGCTGTGCAGCAGCCAGTATCTAATGCCAGTGATTTAACTACAGAACACCTTTCTTCTACATCTCATCTGCTACTAAAAGCTGGGTAATCACAAGCCCGGCAATCCAGCTTTAGTGATCCACCTCTGCAACATTACCTAAAAAATATTCAAATGGGTGTGTTCACTTCCTAGAATCAAGAACTCAATCTGTAAAAAGGGAAAGAGGCTGGCACTTCTGTTAAAGCAAAAGCCAGAAAACCAAGCAAGTGTACAGAATATGCTGCTGCTAGCATTTGCAAAGAAAAATAATCAAACTGCACAAAGCCACAACCTTAAAGYTGAATAAGCAAAGGATGTCAGCGGCCTAGGAAAAGTACTTGCACATACTCCACCCAAGGAAAGTACCTGCAACCACTGCAGATTCATAAGTGTTCRTACAAGGAGGTAAGCACTTTTGGGAAGGCCTCTGTTATTGCTCCTGCTCTTCAGAAAGCTCAGGCAGGGCATGGATCAGATTGGGTAYGAACATATGACAAGGCAGAACACCCAGAGTAAACAGGGCAGCAGTCAATGAGGTACTGAGCCAGCAACTCAATTATCTTTTCATCTCCTTACAGATGAGCTGCTTCTCTTGCAGAGAGCAAGCTGGCAATTTGTTCTGAAAGACCTCTCCTACAAAGCAGCAGCCTGTGTGCCAGGGCAAGTGAACTCAGAGCAGACCAAGAACAAGTGGAAGCAGTGCGGGGACAGAGGCAGATTGTATCAGACAGCAAATAAGTTCAGGCTACAGAGCTGGGAAGCTAAGAACAATTTATCAGGTATTCATTGTATAAACGTATTATCCAACACTCAGGCCACACTCCACAAAACCTGGYTGTCACAAAGGTGAGAAGCCTGCACCTTGCCCTCTATCCCAGCTCAGCTGCTGGTCAGCACCRTCCAGGTAATCACTGTAGCTTGATTTTCATTGTCTCAGCTCTCTTCACTCTGCTCACTCATCTATTTATTAACAATCCCAAGCCACAGGTGTGGGCAGCCACACTGATGGGTTTGTTGTACTCCAAGTCAACAGGGGAAAAATATTTCTGCAAATGCAGACTGCCATGTGGGGTGTTTTGAGAGAGACAGATGTTTGGTTAGCAGCGCAGATGGGCTGAGAAATCCCCCATCACCACTTCAAAACTCTCACCCTTTTCTTTTCCCAGAAGGAGAGAAAATGTATTCCTTTCCCCTCATGTTTGGGAGCTTTGCCTTTATTTTAAGAGAAAAACTGCCACACTTAGAAATTCATTAGGCCCCATGCCTTGTCTCTGGGCACAACTGTGAAATAGTTCAGGTGTTGAATTTCAAGGTTAGCAAGCCTCAATCCTAAATTCCTCCCACAAAACTAGAGTGTTAATGCTGACCCTGGGCATACCAGCCTTCTCCCATATGAATTTGGTGACTTCATTCCATTTATGAGGCTGACATACCTCTACAACTGCTCAGTGAATTTTCTCTGGGTGAGAAGGCAGGAGGAGATAAGGGGTGAAGGGAAAAAATGCTCTTTGAGAAAAAAAAAAAAAAGAGGATGTGCAGAGGAAAGTAAGGTGGTTGGCCCCTGTGATAAGAGAAATCTGTTGGCCCTCCGCCTCCTGGACCTAGGCTTGAATGCTCTCCCAGCACTGATTCYCCATCTGTCTCTTGCTGTGTGCTCCTTGCCAGACCATTTCACAGCTTCCTATCGCTCAAGGCCAGGAAACTGTTCATAAATAGATGTTTTAAAATTGTCTTCTGCACCATGGTAGAGCATCATTTTTGAAAGACAGTTTTAAGTATTTGTGGTGTTGACCATGTTCGTATCTCTTACTGCCTTCATGTTCCATGTTCAAGCTGAACACCGTAAACTTTGTTTTTGTCCTTCTAAGCCCCTGATGAGCASTTTTCCCCATTTCCTGGGGGTAAAGTATTAGATCTCTCTCTCTTTTAATSGCTGACCAACACCAAATACTATTCAAAAGGCTGCTGTCTGATCATACAGAAAGTATTTTTCTGTGTATGGGACATGAAAGACAAGGGAAAAAAAATCCAAAACAAAAAAAAACACACCAAAAACCCTCTGACAAACAAAAAACTCCAAACAGACTTAACTAAAAGAGAATCTGTATAGGCACAGAGGGAAAAGCCCATTTGCCCAAATACTGCCCTCTTTTCAGTCATGACCAGAAAAAATTCCCTCCCTCTCAAGATAGAACTAGTCATTAAGTGTATACAACCAATTAACATTTTGAAAAATTTAAGATCAAGACTAGGTGACTGCAAGATATTTATCCCTGCTAAATTCTGGTCATGGAGGCCAACTCAGAAGCCCATGAATGAAATTCTACATGCAACACACAAATGCTGGTCCTACATTAATTCAAAGGGCAATATATATTTTCACATGCATKTCTTCTTCAAAATGTTCTCCAAAATTAAGCTGACAGGTTCACACAAAAAAAATTAACTATGTCTTTAACTCCACAGTGCAAAAGAGTTTTACTCTCATGTTTCCATTCAAGGTAAGAGAAGTTGAAGCATTAACTCAGTGAGAAGAAGTTTCAAAGAAGCATCAGGAAGATTGCAGAAAGACAGGAGAAAACTCCTCTCTGCAACCAGACACAGCACTGAGAAGATTGTGACAAGACCTATTCAGTGCCTTTTTCTCTGCAAATTTTCTGCCTCTCTGGTCTTTCCTAAAATCARTGACAGGAAGCTGTTGCAACAAGTCATTGCATAGAAAACTCAGGGCTTGAAACCTGCACAACAGGCTGCATCAAGCACACTGGAGATGGGCTCCAGATTTGCTGAAGTCCTACAGTCAAACGTGTAGTTCTTGAGAGTTCATTTTCATGATTATCTGCTTTTCAGAACCATTGCTTGGTTCCAGTCTATAGTATGACAGGACCATAAAGCCCAGAGGACAAGGATTTCAAAGCGCATGCTAGTGACTGGCTGAAGCACCATAGCTGAATATTCTGTCCATTCATCCCTACCTCATCTGCCCTATTTCATTATGAATCAGCCATCTAAGATAGGACGACTGAAAGGATGATGTGGTTTGGCTTCCTGTCAGAACGGCAACTGTTGTGTTTGGAACAATTTCATATTCATTTAATGCCTCTGGTTAGACACCTCTGCTRAAAGGCCAGATTTATACAACCAGCAGCTCCATTAATGGGGTTTGCATCAAAGGAATTACAGCCTTTAACTGCAAGGTCAGATTTCACCTATCTAATTAAGTTTCCTGTTCTGAGCAGCACGTTAGCTACTGACTCTGATGTGATRTTTACAATAACAGGTGTGGCTCTGATTGCCAACGAGTTGAACTCGTGCGGTCATTAAAGACTAATTTTGATTGCTGAAGTTTAGATTATAAATCCCACTGAAAAAGAAGAAGGGTTTCAACAGACAAACATGAGACAAAATGAGGCTGAGTAGGTGGGATTTGTTAGTCACTGGAAGGCAGGCTCTGCTCCTAGAGGAGCAACACCACATGAGGTGTCCTGGAGCATCCACACAGAYGGAACTGATGAGTAACAGCAAATAACACTTCTCACAGAGCTCACTCCTTGGAATCATAGTATTGGAGGCATAATGYAATTGAAGCTTGCTTTCCTGGTACACACTTAACAAAACTATTTTTAGCTTTGCTGTCCTTTTACTTCGTTTTCTTCTGCCAAGGCTTTTTGAGGAGCATCTCAGACACTGTGTGGGTTGTCTCCCTGTCATCTGCATGTTTGAGCTGGCTGCTGGTAGGGAAGGTCTGCTCACATTCCTGCAGGCATGCCAATCAGGATACAGCACATACATGCAAACAGCCTGCATGCAGGAATCTAGCAAAACAAAAAAAACCAACCAACCAAACAAACAAACAAAAAAAAACCAAACCAACAAACAAAAAAACCCAACACCAAAACAAAGCCCAACCCCAAACAAACAATAAAAAAACACCCCAAAAGTCCAGGCTRCTACCTCATGAACACATGCAGTCCACCATCTTCTTGTTAGGGAGCAAGTGTGAGCATGCTTATTGTTCATCTCTTTGGCATGCATCCTGCTACCTTTCCGTCCCCTGCAGCATGGAAAACTGTAATTCTAAAATAGGTCATTTTATTATGAAAATTTGTTTTCCAAGCAATATTCCCTCTAGGCCCTTCATATTAAGGGCATTCTTTGGACTGGATAAATACTGTTCTCCTATTTCCCAATACCAACTCAATGTTTATGTGATAATGGCCAAGCATGGTCCAGCTGGAAGCAATTCTCAAATAGACCATTTAATAGAAGAGTATTTCTGAGGGAAAGCTCCCAGGCTTTATGATAGGATATTATCTGGTTTTATTGCACTGTGGCCCCACAACTTGAGGTTTGAATTGTTCCTTTTAAGTTGATGTGTACCCTGAACCCAGAGAGGAAGTAAAAACCCCTTTTCTCACCAAAGGAAAGACCATCTCAGAGTTTCTATGCCTGCTATATGCAGGAGGAAACTGCTTGTCTGAGGCATCAAGCTAATTGAGACCCAAAACAATCAATAAAGGCGGGATTAATTCCTCAGTGCCAAAAGCATGAGCAGCTAAATTAATGAAGATAATCCTTTTGTAATACCCATTTGTTAAAACTTCTCTACAGCTCCTGATGTAGCCCGCTTGGCTTCTCAGGAAATGAATGCACCGCTTTTGTTCCCCAGTCACAGTTTGCAGCACATCCTCACATATTTCTAGCACTGTTAGCACACGGGTCAAACCACAGGCTGAATTCAGCTGATGAACCCYGTGTTCTCAGGCATGAGACAACAGCACAGACTCTGCACAGTCCTGACCTGAACTCATCACATGCAGGTAGGGTCTTCCAAGCCCAATGGGCTCTTGGGTGAGGCAGGTGAAAGTGCATTTGCAGTTACCAGTGCTCCTGCTTGTGGCATGAACAGGTTTATTTGAAGTATGGGACATCAGCACAGACCTGAAAGCCTGGTCACTTTATTCTGCCACACCATGCACTTGAGATGACTCCTTGAAACACTGCTTACACTTTCTGTGAAAATGCCTTTTTTTTTTTCTACTAAGAATTGTCCAGTGTTATCACTGCTGACTTTGTAGTTGGGWTATCTGTCCCTATGGACAGATGGCAACTAATTTATAGAGTACTGAAACACCAGATTTGTAAGGCTACTGCTTAGCTTGAGCAGAAATCTGAGTCCTCAAACTCATGCAAACCTTCACAGCCTCTTTACTGGCTTTTAACAAATACTCCCTAATTATGAACCTCAAGGGCAAGATTAACATTTTTCTTTTAATTAACATGGAGAGGCTGTGGTGTGCGGCAGTATTATAAAGACTTGTGAAATGCCAGCCTTTCAGAGTGGAATAATTCTGTCATCTTGTTTCCATACAGCTCTTTTCAAGACTATCATCTTTCTGACAAGTATTTTATCACTATTACCTCTATCCCTTACTACACTCCCCAGCATGCTTATTATATCCCATAATTTTCTTAATGAGTCACCTCAACCTTCATGTTTCACTTGTGGTAAGTTTTTCATGAAACTGATGCTTCAGAGGAAGGAGAGGGACTTTCATTAAAGTGACCCTTTAGTTTGTTAAATACTGAAGTGTGATTRTCCTTCAGCATTTTCTATCCAAAGGGCTAGCTAAGTCCTCAACAGCCAGACTGCTTCTAGGAGAGCTGAGCTGGGAAGATTTACAAGACTTTCACACCTCTACACTTCCTGAAGTTGTGACCTGGTCATATCTAACTCATTCCTCAGTGTCCAGAGGCCATCCTAAAAGCTGCTCTGRATTGTAGCTCGGGCAGTCTAAGAAAACAGGGACGTGCTAAAATGCCACAATGCCCTGTCTACATCACTTTATTTGCTGGAAAATTTCTTCCCTGCTCTGTTCTACCAACTTGGCAGACTTAATCTGATGTTTGACTCTGTTTTTGGCAAAATTCCGCAGAGTCCTGGGGCCCTATGGAAGGAGAGGGACTGTTCCCTGAGCACTCAGCACACATCTTTCAATACACCAAAGTAAAGCACCTGTCCTTGGACTTCAAAACATTTTGCAGTTTCTTAACTGAGACAAAAATGACTGCCCATGAGTAGGAAATAACTTTCAGTCAGCCTGGCTGAAAGATAAGGGACTCTGCTCATCCCAGAGATGGTAGACACCACGTTTCCCTGACCAGAGAAATCATGTGCCAGCTCTATTGGCTACCAGCAGCAACACTCACCTCTTCCCAAAGCTRTGTAAAATCAGATTAGTAACCAGTCCACTGTTCTTTTCCTTCTCTGTTTCACCCAGCAAACAAAAAATCCATACATCTGAAAATTATGCCTAATCACGTTTATTTTTTTTCCACATATATGTTAATGAATTGAATCCTGTCTATGCAAATTTAAGGTAAACATCAGATTCTTTGTTATCTTGTGCTGGAAATTCACACTGYTTCCATGATAACATCTTGACCGATTTTCTCAGCTTTCTAGTGATTATTTCATGCATGCAAAGAAGGGTCCTGGAGTCACCAGAAAATTTCCTGAATTAATTCCTCACTGACTTCACTGTCATAATTTGAGATAGGCCATTGCTTTTTATAGTATCCTTTTAAGATTAGTCATAATGAAGCATAGTATTAATGCCCTGTTTGAATTTGTTGGGTTTTTGCATGAAGAACAGTAAAAATAATWACACTTCTCCTTTTTTCATTTTTTCTTTTTTTCTTGTTTGCYTTCCCTTTTAAAAACTGAACTGTGTTTGTTTGCACATTAGCATTCACTGGGAAAGAGATTTTCACCATTCAAATGAAGTCAATATTTGTTCAACTTTCTCCTAAAGAAGTAGGAAGGTGCATGTGCATATAGAAAGGCATCCTGTTCTTCAGGATAAAAATGCCAACTGGTGATAATTGCATGATGATTTTGAAGAGCTGACAATATTAATTACCATCACTGAGCTACAGGAGAATCTCAAGATAGAGGTGTCACCCTGAGAATTCAAGCAAACATTGATTACTTCTCAAAATTTTTAGAAACACTTGGTCCATTTAGCAGGAGAAAAGTCAGGAAAAGGGAAAATAGTACGATCTGTCTTTCCTAAGCTGAAGGTTTGGTCACTACATTCTGCTTATGTCTGGTATATGTTTTCTTCAGAAAATAAGAATAATTCTGGCAGCAGGTTCTCCTGGTAACTTTTCCTGCACTAGTTACTTGAGTCCTGAGCTATGCTTTAGTTCATAGCTGTAGCTAACTGAAGCACTAAAATAACTTTGTTACCCTTTCTAGAATCATCCAGACTACCAGTGCTTCAGGAAGCAGCGCTCTTCCCCCACCTGTGTGTATGCATTAATGTACACACTAATATGGACACATAAGTGAGAGGGTGTGTGTTATTATTGTGTAACCCCGGTCAATCCACAGACTGTATGACTGATTTTAAACTCAGCACTGCTGCTGCTTCCTGGATCAGGAGGTCACCAGACCGCAGTGAAGATTCCTGTCGAGTAACGTGCTTCCTATCTGCTTTATCATGGTTGAGTTTGACTGTGAGGGTTGCCCGAGAGGGGGATGATAAATATYTCRGAACACRTACTTCTTACGATCCTCTTCTAAARAACTTCACTCACTCTCTTCAGCGAATATTTCTTCTCCGAAGCTAGACAACAGTGATGTAACTTAGACTGGAAAATGAATTGTTGCCACTTGCCAAGCAATACAAGCTTTTATCTCACCTCAGAGCTARTCCCTCTGTGTTAGACACAGACACCAATAGTATGTAGCCATCTGATAGCACAGATACAAATAGTTTAACAAAGCACTGGCATGTCTGTGTCCACCTTGACTAACTCCTTGTTCTGCTAAAAGAACTGCTGCCAGAGGGAGGAAAACAGGCAAGGAAAAAGCAAACTCAACTTTACTACYATGTTTTACTAATGCATAGTAAGTACAATAAAGTGAACAGTAGAAGCAATGTGTATTGCTAGCAATTACACTCAGGTCTAATAGATACAAACACTTTTTCCTGGATAATTTAATAGATACTGATCTTCCTGGATGTCTGGTTGATACTGGCTGCAGTAATAGCTTCCACACCTGCCACCAAGCTTTGTTACACAGCATCCTGGAGTTACAGATGGGGGGAAATGTGGGAAAAGAATTGAATCTGTTCTCTGTGGGCACACCTGTAGCAGTCTGTTACCACAGTGTATTGTAATATTTGTCCGTGTTGGCATTCTTCCCTCCACTTCATTTTTTTCATCAAGTTCACACGTCCACTGCTGGCAGAAGACACATAGGTGCAAAATGGTATTATGCTGGTTCCCAGAYATTCCTTCTTTGGTGGCCACCTTTGCCTTTTTCCCCCACATCCTGCATGGAGTTTCAAGGGTTGGCACTGCATTTTCTTCCCTATTTACTCAACAGCACGCTGACACTTCAATCCTCTAGGGTCTGCTGCCAATTTACAAGTGTGGGCTCTTAGCCACAGACTCCCAAGAGACAAATAACTCAATGTTAATAAGTAACTGATCATGTGTGATTAAGTTTTTAATCGGTACCAGTCTTGTTTCTATAGAACTGTTAGTGAGTTCAAAGTCCATATATATAATAAAAGAGACATACTTAGATCTTTTCTATTTTTACTATTTGCAAAAGTAAACTGTCTTTAGATATACTTTCAAAAACTTTTTCTATTGGACAGTAACTTAATTTCCTTGAGAACATGCCCAGAACTTGKTTTTGCCCAGTAAAAATATCCAGATTTTCTTTGTTCTGACTCTCAAGAAGGTGGTGTTTACCTAAGCAATCCAATGTGTAAGATCAAATATGGGTTTGGTTTAGTCATATTGTCACATAGAATTGAGGCTTACAATTAGAGCACCCAATTTAYATCCAAGGTTAATACAGAAACAATTCTAGGTGACTTTTGTTGCATTTCCAATCTGCCATAAGAATATGAGAATACTGTCAGTAACAACACAACTGATTTTGAAGAATTTTGCACTAAYAGAACCAGTTCACTGTGCAGGAGGTATGAAAGCTATGAAATCATTGGATACCATTAAGTAACATCAGCTCTTAAAACAGAAYTGCTCTTAAATCCACCAAGGAAGCAGATTCAGCCTCTATCCTAACTCTGCCTTTAGAGTGGGAGTTACAAATTAAGAAGTAATGTGCTGCGAGAAGCACAATCCTAAATTACAAAATTTTGTTCTATCTGAAGCTGTGAGACTATGAGCAGATTGCTTGTACTCCTACAGCAGAGAGGATTTCACAAACTGGAGGCAGGATGTTGTTCCCCTCAGCTTTGGCTGAGTCTGACAGAGGGASTTTGTGTTCTTAAAAATAATGGTGTCAGTAACAGTAGCAGGACCCAAATCTGACAAATTTTACCACTGCCAAACTGTTTTCCTMATGAAATCTGTCTAACCTAGCACTTGCTGGGCAATCCTCAGCAAGTTTGTGACTCAAAAATAAGATCTTCTGTCAGCCCTGGCCCTGTAGAATTAACAGCCACTATTCCTAAYGCTGGGCTGACTCTGGATGGGCTTTGTAATTCAGAAATGGGTAACTTTTGGGACCAGCCACCCTAAGGAAATATACCATATTATTCTCATTGCAAAAGGAGTTGAAGAAAAGGTGCAACCATGAAAAGGGAAAGTATATGTTAAAAAAACCTCAGACATATTAGCTTCATTTGGGAGATGAAAGCTGAGTTTGAATGAGAYGGAAGGATACCTCTCAGGGGGTAACATTTCAAAATTTTGTATTGGGGAGACATAWAATTGGGCAAACAACTGAGAAACAATTCCTAGGATGCTCACACCAGTCTGTAGAAAATTCACCAGAATTCTCAAGCTCACTTTTACTCTATTCAATCAGATGTGGTATTTGAGCTCTGTGATGATTTTCCAGACCTTTTAAGGGTCCATCACTGTTTATACTTAGTGCATCCCTGTCTGTATTTCATGAAATCTTATGAATAGACATTTTCTGAGACTTGTAATAAAAAAATCCTCATGAAATTTCAAGAACACTCTTTGTCCTGACATTTAAGTCGTTACACAATCAGAATGTACTTTCCTTAATTTTAACACTTTGAAGACAACTACGTCATTCTGAAGGTTGAAACCTGCTATCTTTACTGGTGCAAACAAACCTTACTCACAGGTATCATCACATCACTTACTCCATGGGGTGGTCTGCATGTAAAGGCCTTCAATTTTAAGACCTCTTACATCACCCTCCCTCACTGTGTATTAAGCTCATAGACAGGGCAAATCAAGGTGGTTTTAGCCACTGSAAGCCCCAAACAAAAAAATAAACAACCCAACCCAAACAAAAAAAAGTTAATTTCAAAGAACTTTACTTTGTACCATCTCCCACAGAAGGTGCCTTCAGACTACTCAACTTCATCCTTTTGTTGAGATTCAAGATGCTACATGCTGCTGGAAAAACAGAATATTCTGTCAATACCACCTACCTCTGGCCCATACTCTCAGACATTGTGCTTTCTAGAGAGCTATAAATCCAGGCTTAAGCATGCTTTAGAGCAAGTAAAACTCACAACATTCAAGTTAAAGACTCTCAAAATAATGACACTGTGTGTGTCAGCCTAGACATCATAGCCAGCAGTGGGATTTACAGCTCTTTAAGACAGAAAAGCAATTTCCTTTCTCTCTCACCRATACTTGGAGGYACAGCTGAACAAAAGCAGTTACAAAAGCAATTCATGGTAATGGGCACTTTCAGTTTGCGGTTTGTACATTACTCAGTATAACTTCTAGGTACCATTTACTCCAGATGACCTTAAACTTATTTGAAGTTGGCTGGGAGAGAAGACAGACCTTTTAGGATGGAGGTCCTGGGAAAAGAAACCCTTCTGACTTCTAGAGGACATCAGAAGTCTGTTGTGATTCCTGGGCTGCAGACTCCACGGAAGTGAGGTGATATGAGGAGGGAAAAAAACTCTAATATAGGCCAGCCCAACGTTATGTATGTAAAAGTATTTAATCCAGCACAAACAACCAGCTTCTGAGAAAACCCCAGCTTRCAAAGAAATGAAGGGATCACTGCCTGTAACTAAGGGAACACAAGTTCCCACCGTRTAGTCGTGGGAAAGAAAAGTTTGTACCGTTGGGTGAATAGACAGGGGAATACTGAGCACAAGGTTATTATCTCCACACGTGACTCTAACAAGCGCCTTCCTGGAATCCACTGTGCTGCACCGGTGGCCAGAGAGGACGGTGGTGGAGGCTCAGAGAAGAGCAGCCCAGACATTTCTCTTGGGGAGCATCTGCATTCCAGGGAGAGACYGAGAGAGTCAGGTCTATTTATCCCATCAGAGACAATGTTAAGTGGCTATTTAATTACTGCCCTTAAATACTCGAGCAGGGAGAGATGATCTGAAACTAGATAGCTATTTAATCTGACAGACAAAACATTACAAGATCCAGTAGCCAGAAGATGAAGTCAGAAAAGTTCAAAGTGGAAAAAAAGAGATGCAAGCGTTTAACAAAGCGATTAAAAATTGGAGGCAATTATCCAGGAATGTAGTCAATTCCCATCGTTGGAAGTCATTAAAACAAGACTTTGAAGAGGCTGGTGGGCCAGACCTTGGAATCATTGGGGACTAGTCTCTGCTTTATATTATGGAAGAGGTTAGACTATGGGATCATAATAATTCCTTATGATTCTAATAAATCCACCCACCATCATTGTTACCCTTGCCAGAAAAAAGAGGGATGAAAGAATAAAGCATTAATGAAGCCAAGGCCCCTTTATGGGGCAYAAAATGTGGACAACACAAGCCACTGACCAGGAGCTGACATCATCAGTAGTTTTGTCACCAACTACAGCAAGAGAAGGAAAAGGCCGTGAAGGCTTCGTGCCCAGCCCCAATGCCCTGAGCCAGGCAAGGGACATCACCTGGCCAAACCCTCACTGCGCGACGCTGCTTGACCGTGACATCCCAACCCGAGCTGACCACCCTCCCGCGCTCGCCTCAAAGCTGCCACACCACGGTCTGGGGAGCCCCGGGCTCCGCAGACAACCGCCGGGGGGTACCCCAGCTCACCCTCACCGCTGTGTCCGCCCGGTTTCGGCCCGGGGTTCGCCCCTTGGCCGCGATCCCCGCTCCGGGAGGCGGCGGCTGGGGTTGCCCCCGCGGCGACGGCCACCGCCTCCGGGGCATCTTCCGCGCTGCGACATCGCGGCAGCGGGCACGTTACCGTGGCGACCACGCCGCGCATCCCCCCGGCCCGTCCYGGCGGTGGGGGGGCATCTCATCATTATTCCCTCCTTTTTTTTTYCTTTTTTTCCCTTAAGTTTTCAGCGCTCCCAGACCACGCGGGAGCCAAAGTCGCTTAGAAGCGCGGCTAAAAACGAGCAGAGGATGAGAGAAGAGCCCTCGGGGCCGGCCCAGCCCGGCCGCCCCCAGCCGCTGGTGCCCGCTCGGCGGGGCGGCCGCAGCCCCTCCTGCCGCGGAGCGGGGCACGGTTCGGCCGCCCGGGATGCGCTCCCCGGGCGCGGCTCGGACCAGGGCGAGGGCGMGGCAGCCCCGGCTGGCCCCGGCACCTGGCCACGCACCCACCCCGCCTCTCTCCGGCGCCGAACGCGCTGTGTGCCGTGTGTGCCGTGTAGGTGCTCGCCGTGCCCGCTCCGCTCCCCCCGCCCCTTACCTCCGCGGCGGCGCCGGGGGAGCCGCGGGCACACCGCCGCCGCGGGCAGGGATGACCTTGCGGAGAAATCCATCATCCGGGCAGGAAAACAAGCCGTTCCTCGGGGTGTGCGGCGGCGGG
>NW_026623304.1:1800742-1812768 GCF_030028575.1 Malurus melanocephalus
AGTAGATTCAAGCAAAAAGCAGCAAAAGAGGTTTTGGCTTGGAACTCTTAATTATCCGGAAATCTTTGATCTAATTTCGGTTTATTCCCACCACAYTGGAATTTTATCTCTCTTTGCTGCAATCACAGGAAATGGTTCTGCAGTCTAGTCAAGTACAGGTTTTCAAGATTTTAACTCTTCTGTAATCCTTCAGGGATAAATAGGAGCGGGATTTTTTAAAAAAATAAACCTATAGGACAAGCTGTGAGGAGAACTCTGTTTCAGTATGGAAAACATTCAGGGGAAAAAAAGAGCAGGTGACTAGGAGAGCTAAGAAAATAATTTTTATYTCTAAACGTTGTAGGCATCAGTGAATCATATTCCCTTGATCCTTATGAATGGACCCATATTTTATTCACTGCTTYGCCAAACACCCTCCRGCTCAGTTATTGATCCTAAATCTCTTTGACTTSTGAGTTAAGTGATCATGAAAAACATCTTACATTTTTTACCGTGGCATATGTAATTTCTTCCCCAACAGAGCCCRCTAAGATCAGCCCATATTTGTGCAGTAGCCATTCCTGAATGTGGCTTTCTGACAGTTATTTAACCATGGGAAATTTAAGAGATGCTTTCAATATTCACCTACAATAACCACTTTTTCACATAAGCCAAAGCCAAACCAGCAGTACTCTTAAGAGCCTGAACATTCCAAGAATCCTTCACTGTAAGGAGAGGAGATTGGAGAGAGCATCAGACTTTATCAGGAAAAGATTTACAGCMCTAGCGCAACCAAGGCTTCCCAGCAACTCTTATTTACCTTTTTCCCCTTCACAATCTTGCTACTTTTTTTGGTGCTTTGGAGGGCTGAACCAAGCCTAGTCCTCCCCCTGCCCATGTCTGAATCAGGAACATAAGGTCAGCTTGGCAAACTGAGTCAGTGCTCAACTCCTCTTCRTTATTCTGCTAAATGACCTATTTTTAAAGAAACACTGCCAAACTTCCTAGAATTAATCCTCCTGCCATTAACATTACCACAGCAGAACTTCCCCTTTTTTGATAAAGAGGGRAAAAGGCTGGATGATGCAATTTCCTTTTGTCAGCAATTACACTTCTATGAAGAGGTGGCTGTCAGCACTTACAGACCTTGCAGCTGCAAGGACTTTGTGGGACCTCACAGGCTACTCAGCAAGGGACAATTACAATTAGTGTTGTACCATAAGCTTTCCTAAATATGAGATTCCTTATCTGGATTCTTAAGAGAGACCTTTTTGTTGACAATCCAACCTTGAAAATCACAGCAATGAGAGTTATATATATTGATCTGGAAAGGCTAGGAAGCTTTTCTTTGGGCTAGTGTGTTCTTCCTATTTTAGGGCCAGGAAGAACCTTCAGAACATATGGAGGACTCAGTCCCAGAACCAGTGGGAAATTGACGTTCTGAGGCAAAAAAGAGAGGAACTGGGAGCTTTTTTGCCCAAAGTCCCTCCATGCTCATGCACCTCATAACTGGTGTCCACATGTTTTCCTGTTTCTTCCATCTGTACTGCATTGCTGAGAATCCCCACACTGCTCACATCTGAGCACTGGCTCTACTTACTATTGTCTGATGGACAAGGCAAACCAAGAGGAAAGAGGACAGTAATAGGACTGAAATACTGCTCACCTAATAATCTCTCTCCCAAGCCCTGCAGGGCATGGATGCTTTAGCCTCCAAATGCAGTGATGGTCTGGGAAAGCTGAGAAGAGTTATATAAGAGGTGTTAAAAGACTCAGATCATTGCAGAAGCTGGTTGAGGTGATGCACTCAGGGCATGGCCGCTTTGTTTATGAACTCTTCTCACATACCTGTTTTTTCCCTATGTCCTTTACTCTTCCCTGAACCACAGTCAAAAATGTAATGGCTTCATTTGATACATTAGGCAGCATTTGTTTTAAAGACCTCGAAATGATTTTCTAAACCCTGTTATGAGCTCTGAAGTCTGCTAGCCACTGTCCTGGTAGTCAAGAAGARTCATCACATCTCAACACATCAATGTGTCACCGTATCAGTGCAATCCAGAGATTTAGATTATTCTGGTTTATTTGTCTGAATTTTTAACTCGCTTAATCACCTGTGAGTCAGGGCCAATCTGCTACTGCTTATCCATCCTTTTTTCTGCTGCAGACTCCAGCTATTTGCATCTGGTTTGTGTTGACTTTTTGCTGGTCTCAATGCAGAAAGTGTTCATACTGAGGGCAGCACACAGATGGTTGCTTAACTTCRGGCACTGTACTTAAAACTTTAAATGGAGTCAACAGAACACGCTTAAAATTAAATGTGTCCATAGGTCTCAAWAATATTCAGAATAATAAAGAATTCAACTTCTTTAACTTACTAGTATTGGCTGAGGTGAAAGCATAAATGTAACTGCAGAAGGTTTGTCTTTTGATATGTGTTAGACCAGAGCTCAGGGCAACAGGAGCAACAGGGCAACAGTGAATCATATTCCCTTGATCCTTATGAATGGACCAATATTTTATTCACTGCTTTACCAAACTCTCTGGCTCAGTTATTGATCCTAAATCTCTTATACTCATGAGCTAAGTGATCCTGAGAAGCATCTTATATTTCCCACCAGAGCAAATGTACTTTCTTCCCCAACAGAGCCCGCTAAGATCAGCCCATCAGATTTTTGGGAGCTGACAGAGTTCAAYTGACCATCAGAATGACRACTACATTTCTGCAGTGCCTTTGAAGACTCTTGTATTTTAAAMTCTCATCCTCCAACTATATCATCCTCTGCCTAAAAGAAAGTAAATTCCTTACTGTAGCTGAAAAAAGATAGAGTTGATGATTTRTCAAAATGAATAGTGGCCTAACATGTTGAGAAGATGTGCTGTTGGCCTGAACTAGTGTGGTTTCATTTATGTCACTAGTACCAGGCAAATTTACATTGGTATGGATTAGGCGGCTTCTACCATATTTGTTAACATATTTCAAATTCTGATGACATTAATACCAATATAAAATTGTGTGGAAGCCTTTTTTTTTAATGCCACATCCTTCATGTCTTTAGGAAAAGGAGTCAAGAATACTTGAAAAAAGTAAATAGAAGCATAAGTTTCCCTAGCAAAACTTCAAGATTGAGCTGAAAAGGGTAGTGAAGAACACATTTCTGCTTTTGCRAAGGCACTTACAACTTTACTTTTCATTAGTGTGAGAAACAAGTTGAATGATTGGATGAATGTGCTTATTTGGGACCTGAAGGTGATCCAAAAATGGGTCGGGTCCTCTGGTAGAGACAAATGTACAAAGCAAGAGAACTGCACCACCATCCACAAGGTGACGTGGTGTGTGTGTTTTGTGATCATGTGCTTTCCGTACAAGCAGCGGAGCAGGGTAAATATTCATTCCACATGTTACACAGCATCCCCCTCTCCCTCTGCCTCTCATGTAYCTAATGGGCTGTGCCAGGCAGCTCACAAATGGATGCACTCTTCAGCCACGGTAATAACTCTCCTGGGTCATTAGACTGGGACTGATAGCGCAGTTTGTGGCTAGAAATAATGGGTTCTGTTGGTCGTATTTAAAGATGTTTCCCTTAAACATTTTGGTCTTTGTAAAAATAATAACAAAAGGGATATAAGGAAAACTGCATGGCRCAAACAGTATGCTGTTGTGAGTGARCTYGATATTTGGGGTRTTTTTCACAGTGGTCCTAAAACCCTACAGATCCATAAGCTAACTGCTGTACCTCTGGCATTTTTGTCAAATTTCTGTTAAAAATATGTAAGGATGTGAATCTTCACATGCAGTGAAATTGTTTTTGCACCTTACCATGCACCTCTTGATGGCTTTTGCTTCTGTCTGAGCTGTAAAGGTCCTCAAGGGGCACTTGACCCACCCCAACATGTACAGGAGGGTCAGCACAGTARTGCATGGGCAGTCCTGGAGGTCCTTGGAGTACATCAGCTTCTTCACCAGGTGACAGAGGAGCCAAAGGAGAGGTGCTCACTGGACATCAGGCTCACCGAAAGAAGCTCACTGGGGATGTGAAGGTCAAAGGCAGCAGTGACAGTGAGATGGTGGAGTTTGGAACTCCTACTTACTGGAAGCAGGTAGGAAGGTAAAAAGCAAACTCACAACACTGGACAGCAGATTTTAAACTTTTCAAAAGGTAGAGTCCCATGGAATAAAGCCCTAGAGGAAAGAGTGGCCCAAGAAWGCTGRTTAATATTCAAGCATCACCTCCTCCAAGCTCAGGAGCAATCTATCCCAATGAGGAAGAAATCAGGCAAAATTTCTGCATGAATGAACAATGAGCTCCCAGGCAATCTGAGAGACAAAAAGAAAGCATACAGGGAGATGAGGCAAGGGTGGGTAACCTGAGAGGAATATAGATACAYTGTCTGAGCATCCAGGGTTGAAGTTAAGGAAGACAGAGCCGAACTGGAATTTAACCTGTCTAGGAATGTCAAAGACAACAAGAAGGGCTTCTATGGGTACACAGGTAACAAAAAGAAGACTARGGAAAATGGGGATGCATTWATTGCTGAATGGGATGGGGGGGCCTCTACACAGGACRTGGAAAAGGCTGTAAGAATGCCTTCTTCACCTCAGCCTTTGCTAGCAAGACTGACCTTCAGAAATCCCAGGTCCCTGTAGCAGAGAAGACATAGCATGGACCAACAAACCTCAGGTTAAACAATACTTAAYCAGACTGGACATTCACAAGAACATAAAGGAAGAAGGACCCAGTCCAGTCAGCCGCACTTCACTGTGGGAAGGTGATGGAGCAGCTAAACCTGGAAACTGTTTCCAGGMACAAGAAGGATCAGGARTSGAGTCTCYATCCTTGGAAGCATTTCAAAGCYRTTTGGGTRTGGTSCCAKGCAGCTTGGTCTGGGTGGCYSTGCTTGAACAGGGGGGTTGGACCAKAYGACCTGCAGAGATCACTTCCAACCTGTGGCAGTCTGTGATTCTGTGATTCCTTTGGTGTGACAGGAACCTTTGGCCAGTGTGCTGTGACACTTCTGTTTCCACCCTTAGACCCTGTGGAGGACAACTGGGTATGATTCATTTCATATCCTGCTGTTYCCATTTAGCACATTCCCTGTATTCATCACTTTGTTCTTACATGTGAAGCAGGCCACACAAAAAAATAACCTTCTCCCTTCTTGGCAAATTAAAACAAACGATTTGATGAGTCAGTAATTTATACTGTTTACCTCCTTTTATGTCAACAGTCCCGAGACCTGGAACAACACATAATCATAATGATTATAGACATAATGAGCTGATTTATTACGTAGCCACCACATGGTATTCTGGTGCATATTCAGCGGTAATGATGTCAAACAATACGACTGGAAAATCTATCTGCTCAGACAACCGCTGTCTACTGGGAGCAATAAATTAAGCTAATGCAGTACCAGACACATGGGTTCTCTGGGCTCAGAGCTCCATCTCTACTTAAATTATGTATATATCAAAAGCTTTTGACATTTTTAGAATTTCAGGAAGAAAGCAAATCAGTTGGGATTTCTTTTAAGGAGTGGTTGTAAGTGCAAGGTTACTGTAAATTAAATGCTCTTCCAATACAGTTCTGTGATATGGAATCACTCTTAGAGYTGTACATTTTCACTGAGCTTAAGAAACTGTTCTGATGGCAGGTTAGTTCTTCCTACTTCCTTGGTTGTGTCAGGTGTAATTTCAGAGGGGAACAACCTTTGACAGGGCTATCACAGCTGCTTTCATACCTTTGCATTTCATTGCACAAGGCAGAAACTTGTCATACYACCAAAAGAGCCATTCCCTGGACCCCTGCTAAAGATGTTTGTGGCCCACAGCTGCTCCCTACAACATGGGGGGCAAAAAGAAAACAAATCTGGATTGAAATCACTTCTTCATATTATCTCTAAACATAGCAGTGCTCCATTGGAATCGAAAGCCTTACATTAATATCAGGCAGCTGATAAAATAAAAAATCAGCTGTTTCTGTTTCCTGCATGTGTTCACTAGTTTTTGCTAGAATCCCACTGACACAGGGTCTCGACTGTCTGCAACTGTGCTTTGTGAACCAACATTCATGGTTATAATCTTTTGATTTGCCTGTGCATACATTATTCCTCTATAAAAATGCCTCATTTAMTTTCTTTTGGCCATTCTTCATGTTGTATACATCATCATAATGTAGCTGTTATTCATCTATCTATTATGTTTTATTTGAAATAAGGAACTCAGATCTTTACTGATTGTTGCCTTTTCATGCATCTATCACACCGCTTGCCCAGCCATGGTTCTAAAAATATTATTGGTATCAGAAACAGGTAATAGCTGCTCTATTTATGTGAATACATAGAAATTATATCTTTGTGTGAAAAAGCTAAGCTGTAGCTCAGATGTGCTTAGTGTAKTTTCTAGAAGAAGAGCTTGATCTTTTTAAAAAGCCTCTTTTGTCTTTTTTTGTTCCTCCTTTCCTTACCGCAGAAGCAATTACCTCCACTTGATCAAACCAACTGATTTTACAGTTTCTCAATTTAAAGTAGGTCAGGCCCTGCCTTCTGTTTGTCTGGATTACTTTCTCTTTGAGCTTTCATGCATGTTGTAAACAGCTTACCCGGTCACACTGGACAGCCTCATCTGCAGACTCAGCCAGGCCCGTGCAAATGGACACAAATGTGCCCAAATGGAAACAAATGTGCCCAAATGGAAACAAATGTGCCCAAATGGAAACAAATGTGCCCAAATGGACACTGCACCTTCCATGTGGGCTCCTCTGGACCAGGCTTCACCTTGGGGATTGCACTGGTTTAGTGTCACTTGGATGGACAAGGTCTGCCTGAGAGTTTCTCCCTCCCTCTTTGTCTTGTAGCTCTTTCTGCTGGGCTGATTTTCCACTCTACCTTGGTTGTGCTCCGTTTTCAGCCCTTCCTTGCTACAGGGATCATCCAAACACTGTTCCTAGCACTTTGAACATGAAACATTCAAGCCAGGACTGAACTGATCCACTGGGATAATGTGCAGGGCCCATTCTATAGGATTTCAGCATTTTTATGGCCTGTGACCTAAGGAAAGTGTTTTGAGACAGGCTTTCTGCAACACAGGCCAACACTGTTTTCCACTGCAGTTCTGCCAAAACAAACACAAGTCCATTTTGGCTGTGGGTGARCTGCATGAGGGTAGAAGCATGGTTATCACAAGGTTTTGTCTGCTTATTTGTCTGATTATTATTTAAAGATGGTTTTTCCTCTGGAGTTTGAGACATCCCTGCAGAACATGAGCTTGCCAAGGTTCAGTGATTTGCAGGGAAATTGRGAAGATTCCCATCTCACAGCTGCAGAGCAAGAAGACATTTTTTTTTTGTCAGTGCTAAGGAAATGAATCGTCAAAAAAAATTGTCTTCAAGCCCAACACAACTGACACTGAAGTTTCTAGGAGACTTCCGATTTCAGTGGACAAGGCAAAAATCRTGGAATAAATCACAGATGGCAGATGTACAAATGTTTTACTATCCCTTTAAAGTCAACATCCTTTAATATAATTTCAGAAGGGCTTGACCTTTTCTTTGAGCTAAAAAACCTTCAGACTCCTGTTAACCAGGGAAAAGGGCAGGGAGAAATAGCTGAAACTAATTCTAATAATTTTATATTATCTTACCTACTGATAAGATATTGGAATAGTGCTCAGCATGGAAAAAGAAGGTAAATTTCCATCTACATCTAATGGGAATTTAATGTCACATTGCTTTATGACAGAAACTTTGATGAACTAGCAGCATTCTAAACTAATGGTCTGTGAGTTTTGCTTGCCTCTAAAAGGTGATTAACTTAAAAACCACCAAGACTTGTGATTTCTTCTTARAACCATAGAATCACTTAGGTTGGAAWAGACATTTAAAATCATCAAGTCCAGCATATTTCAGCTAATGRTACAAGAAGAAAAAGTATTTTGCTGTTGGCTTTGTAAAATAAAGTTAGACACTACCGCTGACCAAATCACTTCATGGTTTTGTCCATACTGTAGCAGTAAGGCAAAAAAAAAGTCAATTCTTATGAGATACCAGACACAATCTTCCCCARCATGTGTAAATTTTGCTATATTGGCCTCAGGAAGCATTGTACCAATAGTGGTGAAAACTCCCCAGATTCCAGAAGAAGATGATATTTTAGAAAATGCACGATCTAGAATACACAAGCCTGGCTCTGTCTTTCATTTACTCTCTTACTATTGTTATTTGCCCTTCTTCTTAGTTGAATGTGAAGTGCTATTCWGTGTAGCTAAAGAATGTTAAGATCAACGCTGTGTGTGCAGCCAGAGATATTAAAAGGCACGTGCTGACACCATCAACAGCACCAAACCCCCACCACATCAAGAGCAAACCCCGCTCCCCAAACCAAAATGGTCAAATAGAAACAAATTACCTAGATGACCATCTGAGAGGCTGGATATTTTAGAACAAATTTGTTTAAGATGCACTCACTGGCTTCATTGCAGTTTAGAGATTAGTCACCAGAACATTCTCAATTGGCACAGAAGTGTGAGTRTTTTGGAGCTGGAGGACTCTGAATGTCTCACTGTGCTTTTGAGCATGRATATTTTCTAGGCTAACAAATGACCAAGGCTGGCTCAAGTACTTTGGGAAAAAAAATTTTTACAAATATGAGAAAGACAGAAATGGTTCAGTTAGTTGAAGCACTGGATTCTAACATGATTTTATATCCATTTGAGTATAATCACAGATCTCCTTCATGGTGCTAGTCAAACCCTTAGGGCCTTGGTTCTCTCTGCTTTACAGGAGAGTTGCTCAAGAATAACATTGCTCAAGAATAGCAGAATTGGGAGCTATTTGGAGCAAAGGAGATAGCTCTCTGTAAAATAGGGCTGCCAGGTTTTTAGAGTTCTTTTCCTTCTTTTCAAAGCTTGCAGTGGAGTAGGACATACCTGGGTACTGTGATCACCAGAGYTGACATAGAGCACTCAGTCTAGGTTTGCTTTTTCTGACTCATATTGTGTGAAATAGGAAGAGACAGAAAAATCAGTGGTAGCCATCTTCAGTCAACCATTTACAAAACTTGCAGWTTTGATATTTGGGAATAGAAGCCACCAGAAACCTCTATCTCATACACCATGGCACCTTTTTAATAGATAATAGTGTTTGACAGATTGTCTTGGGCTTTGACATTTCTTCCCACAAGGCACATATGGAAGAAGCCAGCCAGCTCAGGCCAAGGAGCTCACCTATCTCTGTACCACCAAAAAAGCAGTTTTTTTCCACCCTCTTTCTTCCTGTGGAAGGTTGACTGATCTYCTTACCTGTGAATCCTATGGTGCCAATTTCTACTGTCTCCCAGGAAATAAAAATGTTGAGGGCAAAGTATTGCAGGAGTGGTGTGGTTTGGGTTTTATATTGACAAAATAGTTTTCGGATTTGTTTGCCCTGTTGGCAGCCTTGTGCTCTGGGGCTTTGCAAAAGGAAATCACCCATTTGCCAARCCAGCAGGACAAGCATGACAAAATCTGTCCTGCTGTGCTCT
Source organism: Malurus melanocephalus (assembly GCF_030028575.1). Classification (NCBI taxonomy): domain Eukaryota; kingdom Metazoa; phylum Chordata; class Aves; order Passeriformes; family Maluridae; genus Malurus; species Malurus melanocephalus. The sequence continues at coordinate 1,810,241 of NW_026623304.1, forward strand.
GCTGAAGCAGCTGCCTGGTATTATGGGATACATGTTGACACGGCRTTCCCTTGTCAAACAGCACAGAACTGGCTGACACAATGCTCTGGACAGCCTAGTGGCTTTCCCCAATCCAGCTGCTAATTCCTGCAGTCTCCTGCCTCTAGAATAGCCACAAAATCCTCTCTTTTCTCTGACACCACTATTAAACACACTCTTGCCCTTTTGAGTCTCCACCAGATCACATTTCTCCCTGCTCCCACTGGGAATGACCTCAGCCCTCATGTGATGGCACCTTTCACCCTCCCATCTTTTTTCTATTTGTGATAAATGGTTATGAGTCAGTTGCCATTTTTTTCCTTTCTGTGATGGCATCCTGATGGGATGGCTGCAAAATCAGGGGCCTGGGAYTAGTCCTGCTTTCCTGCTCCAGATTCAGCTGACCTGAGATCCTGGATGTGGTCACGGAACAGAATGCCAAGATGGTGAGAGCATAAGGCAAGCAAAAATACTTTTTCCTCTATTTATTCAATAGAATAGATGAAAAACTGCAAAATGCTCAGCCATTATGACCAATGCYTTCTGTGGTTATTCACACAAACACGCAGGGAGAGAAATATATAACCCAAGATAATGTTTTCCATGCCTACATCCTCATGCTGTATGACTGGTTGCTTGAAAGGAATTGTAGCTCTCCAATTTTCTTAATGCTTAGTCCCTTATGATGCTGGATTTAAATGAGAGAATTGTACCTGCTTTTCTTGCCAGAGTGCTCTGAGCCAGCATCTGGATCAAAGGGAGGCCAACTGGCAATAATTTAAGAAGCAATCATTATCAGCAAAGTGAAATCAATGTATCTCCGGCAATTTCTACCAGGGAAGAACCTGCCTTTAGCAACAGGGAAAGACTTGAAGTCTGTCTGAAACAAGACACAGCAATCCTTAGCTGCCATAAAGTTGTCAAAAGGAGTTGCAGCWAAAAGCTCTGGGTTAAGTGGGCATCCTGGGACACAAAGAGTGGCACTGCCAGATACAGCAACCTCCTGGTTGGTGCAAAAACCCTGAGAAATGAAATAGGGGGCTGTCACATTCTGCCCTCCTTTTGCTGAGCATCCAAAGATGTAAAGAGCAGGGGAACAAGGCAGTGYCATGAGCCAGGCTGGGAAGACACATGGAGGTCCAGTCAGAAAAATTCCTCTGTTTTCAAAACCAATTGTAAACTAATTAACTCTGTCTGTGTGTTGCCTTTTTGTGATACTCAGAGAGGGCATGTTTCTCTCTTCCAGCAAAATAGCATGTTTCTTTGTCACTTCAATAACAAACATTTTAAATTGATAGGGGTCTTTTTTAGATCAGTTCTTTGCCTAARCATAAATCACTTTTCCTAGTTACAGGGGAAAAAAAGCATAAATATGACTTGACATTCTTATCACCTGTCCATCCCCCAGCTAAAAGATTTACAGTGTTGCTCTCTGGGAAACATTCCTGTAGTTAAGGGACTCACGTAGAAAAACTTAGCTTTGAGACAACCTTCTGTGTCTGGGAGATGTAAGTCAAACTGCAGTAATCTCCATGAATCTGTAGTGCATTAGCTGCCARATTGCAAAGGATGGATAAGATCTGCAATTTTTCACTAGACTTTGACATAACTACCCTACAAGCCATATACTCTATAGAACCTTGTGATGTATGAGAGGCTTGTGGCCATTACAATTTACTAGATYATGGCTTACTATTCAAACCAGAAAAGCAGTGGGCTCTTAAGGCAGTGAATTCTTTGCTAATATCTTCGGTGTAATTGAAAAATTGATTTCTGTATGGTGAATGTTATTTGAAGCTGTAGTTTTCRCAGATTTGCACTAATTCCTTTTAASCTGAATGTATAAAGAGAAGTATCTTGCTTCCAGGAGAAGCCAAGGCCCTGTCCCAGGAGTCATCACAGAGATTTTTTTYCACAGAGATGTCCCCAGTTTTCTAAAAGTGTGCAATTACTTCACGTGTAAATGTTTCCTGCTCAGCTGGAAAGGGTCACATTGCTCATTGGTGCAGCAGCCTGAGAACTCTCTTCAGCACAGAAAATTTGGTTGTGACTGGTCTCTGAGTGSCTTGTACTGGTGGACACAAAGTCAGCAGCCTGTGACAGTGCTCAGCCATGTTGATAACCCAGCTGATAARAAAGCCTCATCCTTGCCAGGCTCTCTGGAAGAAATTCTGTCCCTGTGTTACCCCTTTCGGGCTCAGCACAGGATCAAGCTTTAACACAGACAAAATTAAATGTCAGCTTTAGTAATTAATGAAGGCAGTCAGTATTGGTAACTCTTCTTTTTATCATTTCCACTAAAGTGAATGAATTTGCCATTGAWGCTGATGGCAATAGGATTATCTTCCTGTACAATTTAACAGTTGTCTATTATGCATGTACRTATAAAGAATTCATACAATCAAGAGGAAAAAATGTTAAAAATCTGTTTATCTTAGCTGAAGAGCAATATCAGCTAGTCACATGTGAAGAAAACTCACTTCTGATTCTGTTCATCTGACTCAGCCCAT
>NW_026623304.1:1812798-1838514 GCF_030028575.1 Malurus melanocephalus
CTGCTGGGAGATTTTCTAAATGAGCCCTGGAAATCCTCACTGAGTGATTGAAAGCTACTTCTTCCTGTGATCCATCCTTCCCAGAACTGCCATCCTCAGGTGTCAGAGAGTAAAGTAGGTGATGCTTAAATCCATCTTTCTTGTGATTTTAATAAAAATCTTCAACGCCTCAGGCATTCAAGSGAACGTTTCTCTGTGTTGACTTCATTCTACATACAGTAAGCTGTAGTAAAGGAGTGGAAAAGGYAGAGGAGGAAGTGAAAAAGAAAACCAGAGAAGTTAATTCCTGCTTTACTTGCACCAGAAAGTGTCGCAAGTCCATTTTTGAGTTCCTTGAAAACATTTGTTGGGAGCCTGCGTGGGATTGTGCTCAGAGCCCTTGTGCAGTTGTTAAAGTGGCTCTTTTCTGCTGGTGATAAATCTATGCCATGAACTTCTTAATTCATTCCTGTCAGATTCAGACATGCGTTGTCTATGCTAGTTTGAATGCAGAAATAGTGACTACCTTGCTTGTCTTTGAAATTTGTGCCTGTCTAAAGCACTGGGATTTTTCTTACGGGTTCCATTTACTGGAACCTTTTCTTTTACTTCCCTTTTCTTCCCCGTACCGAGTCTCTGCACTTTTAGTTATGCTAATTACCTGTGTGTGAAATGAACACTGAATTTGTCATCACTGCAGAATGCTTCCAGGGAAGTCTCGGGTTGCCAAGCTTTCTATCCAAGGTCACAGTTCAATCTGTACCTTTTGGAGGAGATCTTTTCTCCCTATGATGCCATGACAGGTTTTAAGCACAGAGCCCACTGCTGTTCCTTCCTTTCTCAGCTTGGTTTGCCTTTTGCTGTCCCAGTATCTCATCAGATGATTTTGACGAGTCTTTTGACTCACAAACAAACATCACTGTCAGAGCCAGTTGTTGCTGACCAGAACTTCCTATGTTGCCTGTGTTCTCAGGAGTGTGGCCTTGGGAAACATCCCAAAGAACACAAAAGCAGAGCACATCCTGAGCCTTCCCTTAGYCACTGGTGACTCCTCACCATCACTGCCCATGAGCTTGCACACATCCACCAGCAGCTAAATAATTCAATGGCTGCTGAGAGATGTATTGGAAAAATTCAACTGGTCTTCTAAAAAGTGTATATTAATGAAGTGTGCCTATTTATGAAACCGCTTAAATAGGCAGCAGGAGAATTGTTGAGAATTCTGCCAAGGGCAACGGGTACAATTTATACTGCTAACAGAGGGTATTACTCACATCTAGAGGAATAAATTGGATATCACCAATGCACTGAATTACTCTCTTGAAATAGAGGTGGGGAATAGAAGAAAAAAATAATATCCCAAAAGCATTAAAGAATCCATCAAAGAGTTTAGACTTTTTATTAAAAACTGTAATCAAAGTGGGATCCCATTGTGCTCTCACTGTAGCTTAATGGTTGGCAATGCTCCTCTGATCTCAGTGGCATTGCTAAGAAGGGAGTCAGCACAGTCAGAAGCAGATTCTTTTTACTCTCATATGCTTAAGTTAAAAGTGAACTGAAGAGARAAACCTATTTATTTACAAGATTGATGAGAGGAGGCTAGAGAAATGAAAGCAGCATCCCCTCCTGTGTTCAGCTGCGTTGCAGCAGTGTGGACATGAGCCATGCCATCTCCAGGGACAGTCCCCTCCTGGTCACAGAAGGGAGCCATTCTGGTGGCAGGGCACAGGACATTTTGCACTCTGTRCCTGCCTGTGTGCCCCATGCTGTTGCATGGCCCCCATTAAGTGGCACCACAGTGTTTATCAGGACTCATCTTRGATGACAAGGGTCTCAACACTGGCCAAAGTTGAAGTTCACATTTTTTGTGCAAGTTTTTGAACTGGCACAAGTTGGCATTGTGTAAAGGGAGAGTATCCAAGGGAAAAGAAGGTGCAAGTTGCATCCCATGCTAGGGAGCGATAAGACAAAGTCACCTCCTTTTCTGAAACTCACTGGGAATTTYGTAATATTCCAGAAAGAGAAGAACTGGGTCACTAATAAAAAATATCAGCACCCAACCTCTGAAGAATCCTCAGCCATTAGAAGTATCTCACAAAACATTAAAGCCCGTGTGTTTTTCAGAAGTTTACACTTCTGGAAAATACATCATAGCCTCTCACATGTGTTGAGCCCTGGTGTGCCTGCTTGGCTTACTGACTCTTCAAAAGTTAAAAAAAAACTGTGCAGGGAATCAGCTCACAAATGAGCTGATTTCTCTCACACAGAAGGGATGTGGTGTGTTTATAGAGCAACCAACGTGTTGCTTTTCCGTATAAGTCAGCAGTGTGTGGATTTTTCTCTCCCATGTGGTGCATGGGCTGTTCACTGACTCATTTTAATTGTCTTTGCACAGAGGATAACAATGTGCTTGGTATCTACAGCCAGACTAAGGCCTGGCTAAGGCCTGGCTCCTCCAGGACATTTCCTTTCCTGAATGGTACAGGAGCAAGGAGAGCCATTTTGGACACATCAGAAAAAGGTGCAGAGGAAGATTCAGCAGGAGCAAACAGGCAGTGACCTGAGATGCTTTTGTCCCCCTATATGGATTTTGTGATCCTCACGCTGCCCAGAGGGCTCGTACAATACAGGGCATGCAGCTGGATGATGTATTTTCTGGAGAGCTGATGCTGATCAAAGTTCAGGCTCCTGGAGGGTCCAGGGGGATGATGTAAGCTGTTAGATCAGAGCCTTCATGGATTTCATTGCTTTACCAGTGCCAGCCAGCACTCTGCTGAGAAATTCYTGTGCTTGGCTTCCTGGCTGGCAGGGAGGATGCTCCAGGTGTGTACCCAATCACCTTGTTGTGGAGGACACAAAAATTTACAAAATTCAATGGAGCTTGCTCCATGACTTTTGGCCTCATCCTGCAGCAGAGGGGCCACAGGCACAGCCTTTCCCTGAGGACTGCCAGAAGGATGGGGASTGTGGTTTCAGAGCAGGTTTTCTATAAACAAAAACCTGCCCTTCTTACAATAARCCATTGTAGTCCAAGGTTTAATTCAAAAAGAAGAGTGGCTTTTCCAAGGTTTGAAAGATTAAAATGTACATTAAGGGATCTCACCACACAGATGTCACTAACAAAGCAGGGAACACATGAAAAACTGTGGAAGTGGAAAAAAAGTTTGTCCTGGAGAGGCTGAGTGGTCCCATATAAGTGAATAACTTGTGACAGGTACTCCTTTGGTATACAACATTCCTCACTCCATACTTGCACRAGGCTTTACCAATGAAACTTCATTCTCTGTTGCTGCATGAGTAACACCACGATATGTCCCAGAGTAGCTGAACAGGAAAAGTGAGAAAGTTTCCTGCAGAAATCAGKCAGATGGATGCAGGGCTCTGCCTGCTTTTCATTGAACTGCCACTGGAAGGCAAGTGTCTGTGTGTCTGTAAAGGATTCACCAAAGCTCTTCCACCTGAGAACTTTGAGTGGGTCGGGCATCCCTGCAGGGCAACTTGATAAGCTGAACATATCATTCAAATGTTACCCACAAAGGTAAAAGCTTTCAGATTCTTCCCTTGAGAGGAGCTTCAGGTGATGCCTGGCTGGCAGACCTCTAGACGTTAACCTTAGGAGCCCTAAAATCYCCAATTCCACCAGCAGTACATCTGTAAAGCATGCCTATTATTCACTGCTGTGCTACTCCAGCTGAATTCCAAAGCAGCTCTGTAACTGGTGCAAAATCTGACTAATGAATTGCTAAATCAAGCCCAGCAAGTAAAAGGATTCAATTCTTTTTTAGTTCAAAGCCTTTGCAATTAAGGGTAATTATGATCCAATATTTAAACTGCTTCTGTTTCAGTTTTCCTGCAGATGAGATTTGGGTTTTGCACACATAATAGTGTTTCGTTTCAGTAAATATTTCAGTAATAGTATAAGTGGTCTATTATCGTGTAGTAAAAATCTGTTGCAACATTTATTTACTAATAGCTCTGAACTATTCAGAACTGGCCAAAAAAAAAAAAAAAAAAAAAAAAAAAAAAAAAAGGAAAGGCAGCCCAGTCTGGAAATGCATGAATGAGTTTGCAAGAGCACTGTTTGCTTTTTCCCTGTAAGCTTCTATTGCTGCAGGGAAATTTGATTTATGAAGCCCTGAGTCCATGTCTGCTTCAGACCCTGGCCTGTTGCTTAATTTAGCAGCAAGGCMCAGGCTGTGGATTGGCTGCCTGGGAGCGGCGCAGCAGTTGGGCTCACTCTCGCTTTCCCTTGTGTAAGGTCACTTTCTGCACCAGCTCCAGCGGGTGATGTGCTGCATACAAATAGAGAGGAAGAGGCAAGAGCTGGTTGTGAGCGCTGTCTGGCTCTCTGGTGCTCATCAACAACACCCAGCCTGTTGCAGCTGCAGTGACAGTGCCTCCCTCCTCCCACCTTAAACACCTTAAACCTGCCTTTATCCCCCTCTGTTTCTGCAAGGGTTTGCCTCCAGCCCCCTGTTCTTCTCGTCTGCTTTATTATTTTCCAGCACCTTTATCCGAGAGGCTTTATTTTGCAGACATTTTGGAGCGGTGACAGACCATCTGAGCTCCAAACTGTTCAGTTCAATAAGCCAAAGGAAGGTGACAAGACAGCTGCAGTAAGTGTCATACCATTTAACTCACACAGTGAGAGGCGAGGGACACCTAAACCTCACAGTTTCACATGCTGGCTGGCTGCAAAGTGGAGGTGTATTGGGTAAAAAAAACAACTAGCAGGAGTCCTAAAGGGTTCAACACCTAAATTTTAGCTTTATTTTTTTTCCAGGCATGTCTCTCTGTTTTCAGAATATGAAGTAAAGCTYCTTTCTATTTTTACCTTCTATCCCCTTAACTGTATATTCTCTATAACCCAGTTTAGGTCTGGAAGCTGCAGTYGTTCCCAGGAATCAAATGGAGGATAAGGTCCACTGTGAAAATTTGCATTTATCAGATGTCAAAGCAATTTTTAATGTCCTCTTCCAGCAAGYGCAGAGCTTATATTTCTTTAGAAGTTGCTGACCACTTTGGTTGGATTAACCCTTCAATTACTCACTTCAGGAGGTGTTCTGTTTGACTTTGCACCAGGTACCTTTTCAGATAGACATATTCCCATGGATGAAAGCTGTGTAGAGTTTTGTAAGCAAAGCAGAGGCATTCTACCACCATGGGGTAGGTCCTTCTGCCAAGCAGCAGCTTGTTCAGGTGAAGAMTAAGTCTCAAGAACCCTTTCTAATGAAATTTTTCACAGAATCTAAATATAGTMATTTCTGTCATTTCCCTCATTAGTAAATCACAAAGAAGAAAACACAATTGCTGTTTACACAGGAGACAAACCAAATAATCTAACCTTTATTTAGCATTGGGTTTTGCTATGACTTTTTTCATAGTTGACCTTTTCTTCTTCAAGAGAGATCTTTATAAAGAATAAGCAGGGAGAGGGGGGAGGAAGAAATGAAATTATCTTGCTGAAGTGATAATTAAGCAAGACAAGGGCCATGAAAATAATATATTTTCATGCAGCTTGCAAAGGTCTGGGCACACTCAGTCGCCTTGGGCAACRGGACAACATAAGTGACGCTCTGCCCCTCCTACAGCCCTTCCTGTCCCTGACATCAGCACATCACTGTCATTAAAACTGTCATAAAAAATAGACGGGGCTGATGGGCTGGCTGAGAGAAGCTGTGACAGCTGCTTCGTGTGTGTCACTGGGTTTTATCACTCCATTACACGATAATGATAATGATTAGCCTTGCCTTGCTCTCAGAATGGAAAGAGGTATTTTTGATGAAAGGAACTGAAAACTTGGTTTGGGCATCATGGCAAGATTTCAAGAATCAACAGCATCTGTCAGCACAACTCTGAGTAGTTATTCCAATCCGCATTCCAATGACACCCGGTGGCAAGTGTATGAGACACCCTCTGACCTGAAGGGCTCATAGGTTTAAAGAAAAAAGGGACATGGTGTGGATGAGGAATCCAGTTTTGGGTGTCTTAATGTCTGGTACTGACTGAAATACAGGCATATTTGCATGGACATGTACAAATGTAGGGAATCCAGTTTCTAGCACTGCCTGTCGAGCAGCTCGTGCTCCTGGGACACTGAGCCACCCTGTACTCATGCCAGGGTGGTTTCCCACTCATCAGCRGATGGGACAACTCATGCAGGGTCTCTGAACTGTATGGCAGGCACCAAACTGTTCCTGTTACCTGTGTGTGAAACCAGGGCATCCTGAGTTGGCTCCTCTGGTTTGGTCTGTGCTCTTTGCAAAGCCTGGGTTTTGTTCTGGGCTGAAAGCACTAGAAAATGAGTCAGAGGTTCTGGGCCAGTTGCAGGCTTCCTTGTTGATGCTAAGGATTTAACCCAAGGATCTAATTGCACAGATAATATAAATTCCTGTATTTTCTGTGAACTCAGAATTTCCTTCCTCATGCTTATTAATATTGAATTTTAAGCTCTCAAACAAATGTGCRATGTTCCAGACAGTTGTGTCTGGTAAACATATGTTTATACTAGTAGGTATTCTCAGAGTTTCTAGCATTCCTCTCTTCACTCTTCCTCTTACAAAGTAGAAATCAGGCTGCAAACACACCAACACTAAATGATCTGAAAGTACACTGACAAGTATTCTGTGGCTCRTCTTGGGCCAGGGTCTACCATCTTTATAGAATTCTGAGTGTTTCTTGCTCAGGAGACAGTCCAAATATAATCAGGTTTTCCTCTGATTTAAACACAGGAGAAGCAGACCCATGGCTTTAATGACATCTCCCCCTCTGTGAAGACAAAAATRGAATTTCTTAGCAAAGCCAGCACTTTAAACTGTATCGTGGGACCATCRGTTCTGAAATTGTTCAAATCAGTTCTCAGCTTCCCTCACAGGGTAACAGTGTAGGCTATGTTTTCAACACCTAATATTTCTAAACAAGCTTTCATTTTTCCCACTTTTTGAATTTTGCTTCTTATTGCAACAGGATGTTCCTCTGACATGAATGATTTTTATTGTCACGTGACAGGCAGCAAAACCACGGCTTTTAATGACTTTTTGGAACAAAACAAAGCCAGTAAAAATAGCAGACAGAAACACAGATGTCTTCCCCATTAATCAAATGGGCCTCAAATCTRCTTTATGGTGCAGGAGACCCAGCTGTGCCCGTGTCAGATGAGAATGTGACTTGGTGTTTGCTCACCTCCCTGGCCACTTGGTAGTTGGTTTGCACGGCTCCTCAGCTGCAGCTCTGTCGTGCTGTGTCAGATAACAATTCCCTGACCACAGGGATGGTGACCAAGGTGGACTCTGTGCCCTGTGGATCTACCACATAYTGGCAGAACCTCCAGCTTTTATCTGGACTGACTCAAATCAGGTGTCAGTGATGACTGAACCACCTGTTGGTCTCGGGACAACAGATGTTGTATCTCAGTGTGTGAAAATGGAGTTTTTTCCATTTGGTATGGCAAGTCATCACTCCAGCAGAACTTTAATCTTTGTCTCCCAGACTCCTACATGTATTCCATAAAATCCATATATTAGCCACAGCCAGAGAAGCCTAAGTTGCCATCTCTTCTGAAAGGTTCATTTCCCAGCAAAGCTGACCCACTCCTTTCCTGCCAAGAGAGAACTGTGGGCGGGSTAAGCCATGAAGCAGGTAACTTGTGAGAAGGAGAATATTATAACTTCAGAATGCACCAGCCAGACAAGATCCTAGAAAGACCTGTCTGTGCTCCACGAGGTGAGTRTAGGATCTGGCTGCATGCTGCTGGTGTCAGTGGAAGCAGAAGCAGTCGTTCCTCTGTGGGTGTGTAACRAAGTCAAATACAGTTTGGGAGTAATCCAAAGATATCAAGTTAATTGCTCAGTGCTATGTCTGCATGCTGTGCAGAGGAAGGAAATGGCAATTTCATTAAGCTTTTAGTGCAAACAACACACCTCTTTGTCTTGCTTAGTTCCTAAATGYTATTCAAGATTTGTTGCCTTTGTCATATTTCATTTGTATAAACTGAACTGTCATTTTGCATAGGGGATACTGCATTTCATTTTGCAATCAGCAACGCTATTTGGTACATTCTGTTTTTGYTCATAACAAGACAAAATGCATGTGRTCCTCATAATTGGCTGTTTGGCTTACAAGGTAAAGATATGAAGTGCAAAAATATGGTACTTTATGAGTTCTGGAATGCAGTACTCCTCAAAAAGCATCAGCAGAAAAAACCAACACATTAGTCTGACCTATAATTACTKGAACAATATAATTTGTGGTAGAAGYAGAGAACATTTTGCAACACAGTGACATTTTAATACCTGCAGAAAAATTCCTTTAGGTAYGCTTTGAGAAGCATCGTTTTTAACAGCCAGACTCTCCCAGTGGCAGAGGAGGCAGATGGCTCTGTCCCAGGGAGACATGGAAGAGGAGTCACAGCAGAGGGACGGCCTGCACATTGGGACAGTCTGCTTGGTTCCAGAGCAGTGTAAACACCTCCACCCTTTCATCCCCTCCCTGCCACCCTCACTTAAAGGAATGCAGCTCTTGTTTAAGTCCCAGCTGCTGCTTGAAGACCCAGTGGAATATTTTTAACCTTTAGAGATGCAGGCAGCAGGAATGTCCTGCTTGTCCATGGTGYTCCTCTGCAGCACCAGATCCTTTCTCTCCCTTCCAGGCTGATTATCTCAGGTGTCCCTGCCTGCCCAAGCCCTTCTCCCCACTTTTTTCTGTGCTGCACACCTGCACTCATTCCGAGTCTCTGCTGCCTCCATCAAGTGTCCCCTTGAGCCCTTTGCTTGGTTATTCCTGCCAAAGCCCCGAGGGCTTCAGGATCACCTCAGCWTTGSAGCAAGGCTGACAYCCCATGTTTGTCATTCCCTCCATCTCCTGCTGCAAGGGCAGCCCCACTSTGTTTGTTTAGAGAGGCAGAGAAAAGCCTGAAGCCAAAYTGTGAAAGCTGCCTCAGGGATTCCCAGAGCCTGTYAAAGTGGGTGGAACCAGGCAGAGCCATCTCCTAGACATTGCAAAATCCCCCTAAAGTGCCCAATCTGTCACCATTTCATGCATTTAYGCTGTCAAGAAGAGCATTAGGAGAGAAAAYTGAAAAGAGTTTCTAACCTGAGAATATTTTTAGTTTCTGATCTGAGCTTTGTGGCATTCAGGATTGTAACTGCATGCAATGTRCTGYAATTTCCCTCTTCCTTGCTCCTTAAATCTTCCKAWCAACTTTTAATGGMAGTCTCTTATTTTCCATGCTTCTGAGCAGTTTTCTYCATTCATGAAAGTGGGAGTCTYTTGATGCTTCCTRAGATTMGTCAAAATTTTAAAATATGGCATGTTAATAAAATTTGGATTTGAAATWGGAAATTGTGAATTTTGCTGWCAAGAAGACATTTGCAAAARWCTTTTTTTATTAAMATCTATTCAATTTCCCRCAGAGGTAGTATTYCARTGTTCAAACAATGATGCAAAAGGAAGAGAAAATAATATGCCTTCTTAACTATCTCTATYATTTGTTGTAGGAAATCTTTAGTGAAGAGCACATGAAGTTTGTCTTGTAAACCGAAAGGTCACTACATGATTTACCTATGCAATTAGAACYCTGCCACTGCTGGGGTTTGCTTGGCTGATTTCAGAGCTGGCCTCTTGATTGGCAATTTGCCTTTTACATAAATACCTTATAAGATGATCCTCACCAATGGCCTAAATTGATTTTTCTTTAATCTTTATCCAAACTGATTCCTAGGCTGTGGTTGTGTGATACTGGATGCCATAGCAGAGCAAACTGAATCCAGCTAAATTAACTTGAACTGGATTGAGGGTTTACATGCGCTTCTGGCATTTTAAATCTGATTTGCAATTGATAGTTCCTTCAAAATTAGACTTAATTCTCTGCAGCCAAACYAGTTTAAAACTAGTGAGACACAAACCAAATGTTTAACCAAATGAATRGAATAATGCCTAAACAAGGCTGCTGGCCCATAATAGGTCTTTCTGGGTACCAAAAAAGGGTAGAGAGAATCTCAGAAAAGCTGGTTATGTGAATCATGAGGTCCCTGGATTGTTGTTGTGRCCCCTTCCAGCCTTTCACAGCACAGCCACCCCGCTGCCCTCTCCCAGCTCACCCTGTGCCAGTAGGGCAGCTCCAGGCCAGAGGCACTCTTTAGGCATCTTCAGTGCCCTGCAGATGGAGAAGGCTCAGGCACAGCCAGGGCACCCCTTCTGCAGCCACCAGAGCCTTTGTGACCCAGTGAGTGGGGGGGTTTGGCCACCCATCCCTCTGCACCCCTGCACAGGATGTTTGCAGCCCTTATTGGCCATTCACCCTCCTTTGGTGTGGCCAGACATCCACACTTTGACATAATTCCAGCCAGTGGGTGTTCAGGGGCACTGGGGAGAGCAATGAAATGGGTGATTTCGTGTGTTGTTTCTGTTGTGTTTCAATTCCTTTAGCCCAAAGTGAGGATGTTTGGTGATGCCCTACATCACTGTGGGCAAATGAAATAGAAACAACAAGGACGTGTCTGACTGCGACTTCTAAAGGAAACTGTGCAATGTTTTCAGTCATATTAGATTTAATCTAATCTAGCTTCTTCCTTTTTTTTTTCCTTGTTCCAAAAGCTAGCAGGCAACGTTCCTTTTCCATGCTTTAAAGTGAAAATAAATCACTGCTAGCATTCACCTGCAGGAAGTCCATAACCCTGGCACTGACAATGCATTAAACCATGATGTTGAAGATTAAAATAAGGCAATGGATGTTAAACAATCACAGATGAAATCTGCAAGAGGGGCTCCAGTCTCTATGAATGAACACCCTGTTGCCAGCCTCCCATCTCAGGGCATGATAAGGAAYACAAAAAAGAACATATTACTTTTTTTAACTTTTTTACTTTGTCAAGCACAAGACTTAGCCTTTTGCTCCACATCAGTGGTCTGCTATTTTTTTGGCTTTGCACCAGAGTGAAAAAACYTATCAATCCTGAAGTCCACAGGGAAAAATATCTTGGTTTGATCCCATTTTCCTTTTAAGATAAATTGCATATTTAGTTTTTATAGGCARGGGGCCAAAAAGCAAAATAACATCTTCCACCATGAGCATGAATAGGGCCAAGCAACAGAATTTAAGGCCATCTTGTTCTTGGTGTTTCTGGCACTGAAAATCCCTGACTCTGGCTCAGTCCTGCTCTTACCATCTTGGATGTGATCAMCCTCAGTCTCTGATTAAGAAATGGCAGTGAAGACTTGATACGTGTTTTTTTAAATTTGAAAATGTTTGTTCTTTACCCTTTGCATGCTCCAGCAAATATAACCACTCCACTGAAAGAAAGAGTAAGTCATTTTAAAGGGAAACATGCAGCAAAAGGAAGCACATTTTCTTTGGTTAGCTCCCAGCACAAAAGGGATTTGTTTCCAGTTGGGGACTGCATCAACGGTGTGAGGCAAACTGAGCCCAGTGATCAGTTCTTCACACTTCAGAAGGAGCTGGGCTTAAATTCAGATCCCAGTTAGAGACAGGAATCCTGATACAGGATAGCCCAGGACAGCAGGCTGTGAGGGTGGTAGGCAGGAGATGGGAATACAAAAGTTCTGATGGAATAAAATGGCTCTAATTCCTTTTGCCCAGCACCACCCTGAGTGTCCCAGAGCATGCTGTGGTTGCTCCCAGGGCCTGGATGAGAAGGAGAAGGTTCCCTGCCCTTGCCCCACTCGTGCTGGTTTCACAGCACTCCCAGAGAGATCTCTGTGCTCACCATCAGCTTACCACGATGCCCAGGTGGGTCTGGGGATGCTGCACCTCAACCTCTCCAAAACAGGACCATTTGCAAAAAGCCTGGGCTCACCTTGCCACAACCACAACTTCTAATGCAAGCAGGAAGCAGCTCATTCAGGGCTGTGTTTTTTCTTCTCAGCATATTTTGGGTATACTCGTTACAGGATAAGCTCTTTTTGCTGCCACAAGCATTATAATAATTCAACCAGCAGTCACCTACTGAATGATTTCTTTCCTTTTACCAACACTATCATTCTTAGGTCCAAATTTGTCAGAAAAGCAATTAACCACAAACTTTATTTAGCTAACTAAAATGAGATGAGATCTCTTTATTTGTTTGTATTTGTTACTGCAGTAGTAGCACCAATTTTCCTTGTTTGTTTTTGCAATGACTTAAAGGRAAGCAAACAAATTATTTTTAAACACGTAATAAATACCTAGAGGTAAATAACAATAATTACACTTTCAATGTCAAACAAGTTTCACTTACCCTTATCCTGCGTTTCGCATTTTTATCGTGTTTCCATTTTTAAAGACTGCTTTTAAAATAAATCTTGGTAAGTGTWCCCTAGAAAATAATGTGTTTGATGGCATTTTTTTCTTCTGTGCATGAATGGCTTAGGGACAACTGCTGAGTTTTCAGCAGTAAATGCAAATGTAAACCTAACCCAGTTTACAATCTGAATGTGTGCTATTTGCTCCAGCTCTTCTGTGTTTGCAAGGTGGTCTGATTCAAGCCCCTCTGTCAAATGACTGTTTAAATTCTCTGGTTCTCTGAAAAAAATGCTGAAAGATGAAGAAAAGAAAGCTCTTTCAAGATAGACAAATACTGTTTTTTTTTTGTTAGATATGTAGGGAAACCACTGCCTGTCCAAAATTTTCACGGGGTTTTTGAACACCAGATTTAGAGAAAAGGAAGAAAACAGAACAGGATTCTTGATCCCAGTGAGATTTGTGTCACCCATGGGAGAGTGGACAGGGGAGGTTTGTTTTTACAACTTCTGTGGAGCTTCAGGTCTCTGTTTTTTCCTGGCCACTCAACCAGGGAGAAGTACATTTTATTTTCATGCCAAGAGTGTGCTTGCTTAGCCGGTGTGCTTGCTGGCAGGGCACAGTCAGGGGCTGAAGGCATTCCCTGTGGGAATAGGCGTCTCAGCATCCTTATGTTTCCCAGGCTGAGAAATCCTGGTAGCAAAGCAGGCTGGAATGGTAAAAAGTCAATCCTGGACTAGTGAGGCTCAACAGAAAAGGCATTTACATGCTGGAGGCAGTGATGTAGGGGCAAGCTTTAAGRGCAGAGCATGAATTGCAGGATTTTTTGGGAAGGGAACAGTGTTGTTCCCGGCTGCGCTGGTCTGACATCCGCCCGCTTGTGGGGCGATCTGTAATGCCGCAATATGGCCATGTGGGAGCAGCGCCAAGCAGCAGCAGGGCTCCAACATGCAGAGCATGGATCCTGCTCTGAAGTGCCCCGGGTTCCCCGAGCTTTTGGGTAATGCTCATCCCAAGGGGTTTCATCATTTTGTTTACCTTTTCAGCTTGGATCCGCTGATGTTATTGTCACAGCGCTGCACACCGTGAGCTGGCCACACCTCCAGTTCCCCTAACACATCAGTTGAATTATGCAGGTCTCTGTCACTCTGGTGAATTTGTCATGGGGCAGAGAGCCTGTTTATTTGAAATGCTGCTCAATCTGTGCTCAGTCCACATCAGGATTGCACAACCAATTAAAAAAAAAATACATGCCAATTGCTCTAAATGCCAGTTTACTTGGAATCATAAATGAAATCTGGTTGTAGGCATTGTCGGATTGACAGTTTCTGCTCCAGGAAAGAATAACTTCCATTTTATGGTGGTGTTTGCTTCTGAGTCTACTGGGAGACCATTTATTTTGACACAAAGGGTTTTACAGTGGCTTTGTGATGTGGGGATCAAGTTCCCCCAGGACACCACGGTCTGCTTTAATATATTTGAGGTCACTTTCAAGCAATGAGGACAAGCTGCATTTTGCCCCATCAATACAGGCAGGAGATAGAGCAGTTTAAAGGCTTTGAAGGATGAACAAAAAGAGTGTGAAATCAGTTACCCCTTTTTGGCAGCTGTTCTAATAGAAGGTAAAAAATTCCTGTCTGAGATCCCCTTTCCTAGCACTCAGAAACATGACCCAGCCTCAAAGTAGCCCCTAAGAAAATAAAAACAGCACACAAAACCCCCCATTTTAGGTAACAAAAATGCCCCTTCATCAAGCCCCTGCTTTCAACAACAGCCAGCATTAAGGCAAGGAAGGCAATGGGATGAAGAGAAGTAAAAATTGTCTGCAGGAAGCCAGCCCATCRTCTGAAGGGTTGCTCCTCACTTCCCTTCCCCTTCCCCACTGCTTGTTTCTCCTTACAGCACACCGTATGGCTTAGCAGCTCTGCAAACACTGACACAAGTGTGCCGGGGAGCAAAGAAATGTTTCCTTACAGCCATGCCAGGCTGTCACTCCTCTGCCTCCCCCACTGTTAGGAGCTGCTAGACTCTCTCAGCCATCTGGTGCAGCATTTGAAATTTCCTGCTGCTAGCCCTGGCCAGTCCTGGCATTGCTGTGCACTTGGTGTGTGGAGATGAGACAGGTTTTGGARCGTTTCTGCAAAGCTGGAAAAGGAGGGGAAAGGCTGGAGGAAAATGAGTGGGAAGGTGTAAGCTGGAAACAAGACACACTGGYGATGGAGCCTCAGCACACATTTCCCTTTTGTGGAGGATAAAGAAAAGCGCTTTGCCCTAAGAATTTAGCAGTCGTGGGACGCAGCCATGGGAGAATAAATGTAGATGACACGTTCCTCCTTATTCCCTGCTGGGGAATAGAAATGCAGACAGATTTCCAGAGAAGCACGAGGATTTGAAGCCCTTTGGATGTGGAAGGGTCTGAGAAGCCATCTGCCTCAGTTTCCTCTGCCAGCTCCTCCCCGTGGGATGCTACTCACGTGTGACAGTTGGGAAGCTGAAGAAATCCTTATGAGGTGTGTTCAGCGTGCCAGTGACCGGGATCAGGACCAAGCTGTGCCTGCACAGCCATGGACAAGGGAGCAAATCCTTGCTGATCTCGTGGTTCTCCCTGCTGGAATCTGTTCTGGCTCCAAGTTACTCTGGTTTTCATCCACTGGCGTTCAGGAGCCTATCACACTGAATGCATGATTAATTTGGCCATGTTAGGGGATGTAGCTCTTCCTGTAGACTCAATGCTGGCAGTGCTAGCAAAAGCACAGAACATCCTTTTCCCTGACAGCTATCCCAAATCAGGCTCTGTGATCCCAAACTGCTCATTCATCCCTGTGTGCATGTCCCTCGTAGTAACTGGGATGAGTTTTGAGCCAGTCCCAGAAAGCCCTGCAGATTCCCAGAAATTCATGCAAATATTTTTYAGCTTCAGCAGGTGTTTTATGTGGTAAAACTCTCACAAGGATGTAGCYTCTGGTTGGGTGGAGTGGGTGTGTTAGGATATCCTTAGCCAACATGACAACCCAAAATAGACACTGCCTTGAGTGAAATATGGACTGGGTTTCCTTCTGAACAGTATTACTTAGCAGTTTCCATGCAAAGTGACTTGACTTTTCCCCAGTAAAAAATGATAAGATGTCAGACAGTTATTTAGTTATCAATATCTGAATTTTGGAAATATGTATGTTAGCT
This sequence comes from Malurus melanocephalus, assembly GCF_030028575.1. NCBI lineage: Eukaryota > Metazoa > Chordata > Aves > Passeriformes > Maluridae > Malurus > Malurus melanocephalus. The sequence continues at coordinate 1,828,193 of NW_026623304.1, forward strand.
CCAGATAAAGGAGAAAGAGTATATAGAAAAACYTCCAGTTCTCCAGTTTTAAGCGACTCCCTCAAATATTTACTCTAATACTTGCAGTGCGTGTGGTGGGTGTAACAGTACTTCCAGAGGACATCAAAGAAAAATATCCCTTCTTTCCACAGGCCAGCATGCTTGAAAATAATGAGCTGGAGGTATTATTTTCTATTTTCCAGCGAATAGTTCCTGAAATTATTTACAGTCTTCCCACAGTTCCAATTATTTCCCTGTGTGCCCTTGCAGGCTCTCTCTRTGTGCAAGGCATTTTATCCCTGTGTCTCCACACAGAGAAGAGAATTTATTGGCACAAGCTGGCACAGCCAAATTGACTTTAGCTATCTGCAGAGGTTTTAAGTCACAGTAACTGAGGATGCTTCTCACACTACATGTGTGCTCTGAAATCCAGCTAAGGAGTGCCCATTAATTTGAACACTGTTTCAGTGAGGCTCTCACAAACACTCTACCTCGGTCTCATTCAGGGCAACATCATGGGCTTCAGCGTGGATTCACTTTCTGAGCAAGGAACAGGTGGATTTCATTATTTCACCTGCTCCATTAAAGATGCAGCTCCACTGCAGTGAGGAGGGTGAGTGCTGGTGGTGATGAARATGATGGTGATGACYRTGGWGTTCTCCCCTGATGCTGCTCWATGCCTTTGCCTCACCACCTAAAGTGCCTTCCCTTTTGCAGGCTAAATGCAGTCTACACTGCCACATTTTTCAGATTGTCCTTAAGCTTACAGGATTTTGAGAAGTGGAAGAGCTTCAGAGAAGCTGTCAGTGCTCCTGTCATCAGCTGGCACTCATCAAAGGAGCACTGTAACCACGGACACAACGAGGAGCATCTTGGACCGTGAACAAGCTATCTAGATACTGACACACAATTCTCAAAGAAGATGGGTTTTTTTGGACGTGTGCACAGCCTGCTGCTCTTTTGATCTTCAGAGCACTGAAATCATGACATTTTTACCTAAATATCCATCTGAGTCCATCCTGATAGACAGAAGGCCTTGTGCCCCAAGCAGAGCCTGCTTCCTTTTCCCCCTGTAAAACACAATGGCCACAAGTGCTATAGAGCTTGTGCCTTCAGCGTTTTCCCCCAAATCAATGACTGCAGTGTGGTGAAAAGAAGATATGCTTCTGACTGATCAACCAAGGCTGACATTTCCACCTGTTAAAAAAAGTCTTTGGTAGACAGACTGTACCACAGATGAGCAGACGGACTTGGCTATATTTAATTTAATTGGTACTTTATTAATACTTAAATTCAGGGAAGGTAGAGCTATACACAACAAGAGATACCCGAAGAAAACGGTCTTTATACCAAATAACCCCCAAATCCACCGTGCTGAGAAATAGAAGTACACATAAATAACTGGGATGATATCCTTCATGAGTGAACTCTGTCCTGTGAGTGGGGCAAACACTGACAGATTCAAGGGCAGCAGAGAGGCGCTGACTGCAGAAGACACAGCCACAACCATGGCCACAACCGTGTTGACAAAAACAGTCACTCACTTTCCACAGCCTGGAAGCAAGGAAATCACAACTTGTATTGAGAGGAAAGAATTCAAGTTTGCTGCCAATGGSACTTGGAGTATCTGGAACCAGTCTGTTACTGTTAGAGCAATGAGGGACCCACAGTCCTGTGCCAGCTTGGAAAAGCTTGGTGGCTTTTCTGCCTCTCCCTTCACCACCGAGATGTAACTTTGGAGCTCCAAAGCAAGGGCAATGCATCAAGCCAGCTGCAYGTAGCATCCCAAATTAGCTGCATTTCACAACTCCCTCTCTGTTCCTTTCCCCATCCCACAAAGCAGAAATAAGGACAACACGTGGGTCCTCACCTMTGAGCTGTCATCCACCCAAACTGGGAAGTACCAGGATTGGCTGGCCATGCACTAGAGAGAGCAGAACCAGAAGAGAACACAACCAGAAGAGCAGGCAGGTATTCATTTTTATCGTGCATTGAGGGTTACTGATAAACAAAATGCCAGAAATTGAAACATTCCCTATTCTGATTTAGCAACATCCCAGCCCAGCAACACGATACTTCCAAGAACTTCTATGTTCTGCAAGCATTTCAGCATTTCTCAAGCCAAAGTGTGAGATACATTCAATAATGACTTCATGAAGAGAGAAGAAAGGTTTTTGYTGGATGGTTCTGTCCCAGGGAGATGTGGAGGAGTCACAGCAGACAGCAGAGGGAAAGCCTGCACATTTGCTTGGTTATTCCTGCCAAAGCCCCGAGGGCTTCAGGATCACCTCCGCTTTGGAGCAAGGCTGTCACCCCATGTTTGTCATTCCCTCCATCTCCTGCTGCAAGGGCAGCCCCTCTCTGTTTGTTTAGAGAGGCAGAAAAAAGCCTGAAGCCAAACGGTGAAAGCTGCTTCAGGGATTCCCAGAGCATGTCAAAGTGGGTGGAACCAGGCAGAGCCATCTCCTAGACATTGCAAAATCCCGCTCAAGTGCCCAATCTGTCACCATTTCATGCATTTACGCTGTCAGGAAGAGCATTAGGAGAGAAAATTGAAATGAGTTTCTAACCTGAGAATATTTTTAGTTTCCAAAAGTACTCTTTGTGACATTCAGGATTGTAACTGCATGCAATGTGCTGCAATTTCCCTCTTCCTTGCTCCTTAAATCTTCCTAACAACTTTTAATGGAAGTCTGTTATTTTCCATGCTTCTGAGCAGTTTTCTTCATTCATGAAAGTGGGAGTCTCTTGATGCTTCCTGAGATTAGTCAAAATTTTAAAATATAGCATGTTAATAAAATTTCATTTTGAAACTGGAAACTGTGAATTTTGCTGACAAGAAGACCTTTGCCAAAGACTTTTTTATTAAAATCTCTTCAATTTCCCAGAGATAGTTAGTATTTCAGTATTCAAACAATGACGCAAAGAAAAGAAAAAATAATATGCCTTCTTTCACTATCTCTATTACTTGCTGCAGGAATTTTTTTTTTTGTCAGACTGATTCCTAAGATGTGGTTGCATGATCCTTGATTCTGTAGCTCTTCAAACAGGAACCAGCTAAATGAACTTAAACTGGATTGAGAGTTTACATGTGGTTCTGGCATTTTAAAATCTCATTTACAATTGATAGTTCCTTCAAAATTAGACTTAATTCATTCCAGCCAAACTAGTTTAAAATAAAAGAGTCTCATAGCCAGAGGAAACTGTTTAACCAAATGAATTTTTGCCTTAACAGGARTCCCCTAGGCACCCACACAAACCGCTGTACACCAGCAGTAACTAAAGGTGGCTTTTAAAGTTATCCTTCGAAAATCTGGAAAGGGAGCCAATAGATAAAAATGTGTTTTGCCTTTTCTGCTGTTCCATCTGATTTCACATTGCTTTTATAATTCACTTAGCAGTTGCTATAAAAGTAACAGCTACAATWGTATCTTGTCCTTTACCAACATTCAGTCTCATCTCATGCCTGGTGTTTAAGGCAAGAGGATTCAAAACCATGAGTGGAATTAATCAAAGTGCAAACTTCATATCAAAACATATTCAATTCTACACAGCATGKCTGATTCTGGCCCAGGTATCCACCACAGATGTGCTGAATTAACAGATAAGCCAGAAGCTACACACTGAAAATCCAAAATCTCTTTCTGCATAACTCACTAAATTGKAAGAATAAAGAGCCTATCTCTTCCAAAGGAGCATCTGCTTCTTWGAGCTTGGCTTGAAATGGGACACARATGAGYATTGCACTAGGAAAAGAGTAGAGAGAGAGAAGATAAGAGATCCTTTCCATAACATGAAAATTAGTTCTATTACTTCATACCGTTAATGTGTAGAGATCAGCTACCCTATCATAGCAAGTAAGAATAAATAAAGAAAAGAATCTTCTTTGTGTGTTAGATCTGCAGATCACTATGATCAGTCTTTTTTTTTTTTTGTTAGGCTCCATTTCTTGCTAATATTCTTCCATCTCAACAGTCATTTGCCAGTTTGGCCAGCAAATTGAGTAAAATCAGCTCTACTCTGAGCACATTCAGAAGCCACCTGATCAGCCAAAGATATTTGCAGTATGAAACAGAGGGTGGTGACTGTTCTAGCATTGTGCCACTAATGCTGCAAGAAACATGACATTTGCATACTAACAGGAGCTAAATAATCATCCAAGAGTACAGAAAAGYCTTCAGATCTTGCAGAAATTGCATKCTTGGAGATGAATTTATAAAAAATACACCGYAATTTATGGAGATGAAAGTGAAATATTAATTTCAATTAATTTTTGCATTGTGACAATTTGGCTACACGAAACTGTTTATTTTTAACTTTGGAAGGGGAAGGGCTTACTTTGTTGATATTTTCTATTTCTTAAAATGAAACTCCCTGACAGTGCTGGGATGAAAACTCCTGAGATCGAGGGTAGTTTATAAAAGGAGATCACTCATTTTTCCCCACTGAGTCTCAGTCCCAGCTTCCATTCCCAAGTGCTCCCCAGTAYAGTGGCAGCTTGGACCTTGAACCAGAAATCCTTATTCATGCTTAGTTTGGATTAGCTGCTACTTTTTTCTTCCGGAATCTAGCAGTAACTCTAGAAATGGGTGCATTTACTTCCTGTGTTTTTATGATACAATGATTTATTTTTTTAGTTATTTTGATTACAGAAATCAAAAAGTGTCTGAAAGTTAAAAAAAAAAACAAACCAAAATTACATTTCCTTTAGAGAATTCCCATTTCCTCACAGTCCTTGGTGCTTTTACAGATGGGGTTTGGGTCAGCCTGTTCTCACTCTTCACCTCACTCCTTGTCTTCCTGTGCGTACGAAAGCTCATACCTGACACGCAGCTCAGCACCTATAAAGGGCTATTTGTTATTTATGGTGCCTAGAAAGTGTCTGTGTTTTCAGGCCTATTACGTATGCAGTGATGTAAGGCTTCTATTTTAAAGATAAAATTTATTTGTCATACTAGAAGGGGCTAAATGTCTGGAAAGGTTATATCGGTAAAGTAAACATGGAGCACTACTGAGCACAGTAGAACCTAAATGGCCTGTTTGCATTCAGTATTGAATTTTTAATCTCATTTCCCCATTTTGTTACAAACGCTAAGGGGAAAAACCGATACAGAATCCATAGGAAAAAAAAATCCAGGGCACTGTACACTGTGTGTGAGACAAAAAAGTCCTCCTGATATCCTTCTGCTTTTTATTGACAACAGTTTGTTCCCTGCCAATAACAGTGGAGCAGCAGGGCTTGCTTTAAGTCCTGGTTCTCCTGTTTGCAGCTAAGCAGGTTTATTAGGGGTGAAAAAACGAGTGGAAAGGAGGCCAGGAAGGAAAGACAGCCTTTATGGTGAGTAGGTTGCACACTATAGAATAAATATTTAACACCCTGGTGCCCCATAAAGCCTGTGTTCCCAGGCAGYTCTGCTCTCTTGGGATGCAGCCAACAGATAAGGGATCATACTCTGCTTTCAAGTCCCTTCTTATTGCGGCTCTGAAGGTCAGAGTGAATGAGAATTATAAGAGGCAAGGAAAGGTTAGAGAGAAGGGAAATCCAGATCATTAGCTGATCAGGACTGCTGTGAGAAGCCAGATTTCATTTCTGAGTCCTCTGTGGACTTAGTGCAAGCTGACACAGTCTTATTTTCTTTAGAAGATCTCTGAAAAGAGAGCTACAAGTCATGCTGACCGCGTCACTTCAGGTTTCTAAAGCCTTTCCAGATTGTCCTAGAGGGAGCCTTGGCTGTGTGTACAACTACAGAAACAGCTCCATCTTCCACTTTGACACTGGTTTTATTTCTATATCTTCCTGTGTTTTAGAGAGCAGCTGCCGCAGTCTTGCAAGAAAAAAAGGAAGTCTCATGTTGTATTATTGATCTCAGAATCRATGGAAAGTCAGAATTCTGATATGATTTCTGTGATGGCACAAGAAAGATAAAAATGACAGCTTGACATAGAAAGCTCAGGAAAGTGAAGATAGGTGCAACCCCGAAAGGAAGATTTGACAAAACCTCTCTGAACAAAGCAAATTTACYTGATTTCATGCACTCAGTTGACACCACCCTCTCAGCCCCAGTTTTCCAGTGACAGTGCAACAGCCGAACCCACAAACATTTTTATAAACAGCGAAAGAAGCACAAAGTAAAGAAGAACAAGACAAATTAAAACTGACTTCTATTGATTTTGTGATAAAGGTTCCATGGAGACCAGCTGTTAATTACCTTTACAGAGGAGATACTTAGTCTGTAGCCAGGGTTGGGTTTTTTTCACCCCTTTCCTCTCAGGTACAATAGACTGTTGCTGCTAGAATTAGCATTGGATTGAAACCATAAATGTGTATCGGTTTTAGTTATTCATCCATTTTATTATGACACTACTAAAGACCAGGCAAGAATGAGACAACACACAAAATAGAGTGTCTCCATCACAACTGTTTTGCTACTGAGTAACATTTTCAGCAGTTTAGCATCACTTTCTTTGCTGCCAAAGTTGTGCCAAAGCAGCACACAGCTGTCCACCTTGTTTTCCTTTCCACTGCTGTTTTTACACACGTTAGTGACTTCCCTGCCAGGTCAATGGCATTAATGATTTAACCCTGACAGGTACAGAGCTCTCRTGATGCTCTCAGGGTGGGACAGAGGGGACACACAGCACTGTGTCTGTGCTCAGCTCCTCTCTGAATAGAACCACYGAGTCCCAGCTGAACAACAGCTCTGAGCTATGCCTGGTGGAAGACTGGCAAGCAGGGGCAAATGAGGCTTGAAACCATCTGTTCACTCAGCAGAGTGGGCWGGTTCAGGGTTTGCTGGCCTGCCTGGGTGATGAGAGCTCTGCTTACAGCAATAACAGGGGCAAAGCTTTCTGCCAGCAGTGTTGTTTTCAAAGCCCCGAGTCCTTTCAGTAACCCCGAGAGGCAGTGGGCTGAGCCCTCCAAAGCTCTGGGACCAACTCTGTGCATCAAACCTGGGCTATCAGGGATGCAAAACAGATCCTGCAAGTGAAGCCACGCTGTTCCTTGCTTCCCAGAATTACTGGGGTTGGTGTAGAGAAAGCAGGAGCACACGCAACAGCAGGATGACAGGGTGAAACTGTGCAAACACGTGTGCTTTTCCTCAAAAATCTTTCTGCTGCTACTGGGGCTGATGCAATTTTGCTGAAAGTCCTGAAGCAGAAATCATGCAATCAGAGAAAGTCCAGATCCACTAGACCARGCTAGACTCAAAGCCCCATCCAGCCTGGCTTTGGACACTTCCAGGGATGGGGATCCACAGCTTCTCTGGGAAACCTGTGCCAGGGCCTCCCCACCCTCACAGTAAAGAATTTCTTCCTAATATCAGATCWAAATCTCTCCTCTTTTAGTTTAAGACTGTTCTGCCTTATTCTAACATTATCTGCCCGTGTAAAAGGTACTCCCCTCTTTTTAAGAGCCCTTTAAATACTGTAAGATTTTTCTTTTTTTAGCCACGCTGAGAAAGAAGGTCAAGGAGAAAGGACCTTGGGGGCTGCAGTGCACAAGAAGATGAGCATTTAAATTATTCACTTTATATAAAATCTCCCCATACATGATTGAAAACAGGTGGTGCCTGGAATGACAGCTCATAGCTGCTTTCTGATTGCTAATACACCATCATTATGTGGTGTAAGGAAAAAAGCTACAGCAGATGGGGCTCTCTACAACCAGACAGCAGCAGACCATACAGGAAAATGCATGACTCTGTTTTAGCTTACAAGCTGTAAGCACAAATGGTAAGATGATTTTGAGTCAGAGGATCATGTGCAGTAAAACTTATAGTCTTCAAACACTGCAAACCACTCAAAGCAGACAGACTTTGGTTAGTCACTCTTCTCCTGCCKATCATGAATTTATTTATTTTCTCTGTACTTGTATAGCAGCACATATAGTGCAAAATAAGCAAACAGAGTAAACCAGAAACAATCAGCATGATGATCTTGKCTCACACTTCAGCTCACACATCAAGAGTCTCTTAACAAGCTGCCACTCACAAGGAAGCCAGCTCAATCACAAATTAAYCACCTCTGCTTGGTTTTTATTCCAGATCCATTGTGCTTTGAGAAATACTACATTTAAAAATACCCCGCATTGAGGTCCCCCATGTGCTTCTAACAGGGTGTTCTGGAAATGATCTATAACATTTTGCACGTTAAAGAACAGCAGTAGCCTTGGTGAAGAACACTTGGCTCATTTTTATTTATGCCCATTCCCAGACCAGCAAAGKGGCCAAGGTGACTTTGGGAGGAAAAGGCTTCTTGAGTCCAACCAGTGCAACTGGGGCCCACAGCTTTCTGTGCATGTCAGGAGTCGTTTGCATATTCATTATCTTTCCATGAGTGCTGTGTGGTCGAGGGAAATGCACTTTCCCCTTTGGTGCATATCTCAATTTGATCAGCCTTCTGTAAATCTCCTGTGCCCTCTATCAGTGTGGGTATAATTTAGTCCATTTGCTGTATGGAAAGATCCTTCCCCCAGATTACTGTGGTTTTAACTGTAAACAAAGTATTTGGGAAGGCAGAGAGCCTGGCAGGRGAGTTTGCTGGGGGCAAATTGCTGACTGTTTAATTAGGACCAGTCGCCAGAAYTTTTCTAGGAGATAAAAGAAGCTGCTTGCTCACTGGGGTTGAGCAGCAGAGGTGCCAGACAGGGTTATTAATAAAGCCAAGAAATTTTGGCATCAGGATCCATCCTCAGCTCAGTGGTTGTAAAAATCCCACAGCTCTTCTGCCCTCAAGAGAAGGGTAAGAACTGAGACAATTGGTGGCCCACTCCTAAAAATGAGACAGAAGCTTCAGAAAAAAAAAAGAGATGAGGCTCAACAGACGAGCAAAGCAGTGCAATGCATTTGGCATCGGAGAGGTCATGTTGCTGAAAGCTGGATGTCCTTARTGTGACTCCTTTGCTCCAGGAACTCAAGGAGCAGCCTGGCTCAGTGTCTCTCTCTCAGGTCTCTTACAGGACAGCAATGCCACTTAGTGGCTTCATGAAATCTGTTTTCTCCTGAAAAAACTTGTCCATACTAGAGAGCAAGGCGTTTGATGGAACAGCAGCTCTTTGCTGCATTCTCAGTACAGCTGCAGAGTGAGAATAAGACACCACMCAAAATTTTCATCTTTTCCAAATGTCACACCAGGCACAACCTCCAGTGGGATGTGCCCCATCCCTGCATGAGGGCACAGAGCTGACAGCACGAAGATTTTGGGCACAGAAGCCTGCCTTGCCTCAAGAAGCTCCATCCTAACAGCGGAATTAGAACAAATAACCGCAATTCAGCAGGAAAAGTCATCCTCTGGAAAGGAAAGGAGGCTGCATGTCTCTCACCGCCCGCCAAGCATGTGCGTTCCCAGATTTGTCAAGGTGCTGTGCCATCTAGAGGAATTCAAAGGCATTTCCCGTGCATCTTCCAAGAGCTCTCTGGTGATGCCACACGGGGGTGTCACTGAAGGAGAAAGCACTGAGTCCCAAAATCATCCTGGCAGCCCCTGTGCCGGTGTTCCTGCTCCAGCACAGCACCAAGGCACAGCACAGAGGGATTTCACTAAATACCTTTAAAATGCWCTGCCTGAACTGTTTGAATGCGGTTTTTTCGTGGGTTCAACTTACATCCAGGTGTGATTTACAGAAATCACATCCCTACCCACACACCAGGCTGCTGCTGACACAGGCACCTGTTGCTAGGGGAAATAAGGGCTTCATACTTTTTTTTGTGTTTTGTCGTGTCCAGCATCACAAAGGAAACTTCTGTAATATCCAGCTAYSSGTGACTGTAGGCAGAGGGCTTTTGRTRTGAGRTGATTMGGGAGCACACTAATGCTAATTAAGTTGAGATGGAAACTGTGGCCTACAAATAAAGGCACAGGGTATATAGCTGGTTAATGCTGCTGTTGACAGAAAATAGTTCTTTAATCTTAAAAAATGTTAAGTTAATGGAAAATATTGCTTTCATTCCTTTCCTGCTCAACAACAGCTCAGGTTTCATTCATCCCCTGAGCTGGCCAGYTCAGCACAGCATCCTCAGCTCTGTCCTGCCCCATATGCCTGCCCTGGTCTGCATCTGTCTCCTCTGACTGGGAGTGGGAGCCATCCAAAGCTGTCTATGGCTTTCCTTTAAAAACAGTAGCACAGTAACCCAGGGCTCTCAGCCCTGCACAACACTTTTGGGAATCCCAAACCCTGTGTGATTCCGGCCGCAGAGGGTGAGCCATAAATTAATAGAAAAAATTGTATCAGTCCCGTGTGCCATAGGAAAAACGAAGAAATTTTGCAGGTTCTCACTAGTTTGAAATCATCACATGAAAATTCTACAGCCCACTTCATTTTT
>NW_026623304.1:1838824-1855800 GCF_030028575.1 Malurus melanocephalus
CTTTTAAATAAATGTGTGTTTGGCAGGCCCCTGGGTAAGCTTTACTCTCCTTTCCAAGCTGTACTTTGCTTTCACAGCAAATCTAGAGAGCTCTTCCATGTCACAGTATAAAAAGGATGATTTTCCAGACCCAGAATGAATGTACCTTCTCCTGCTTATCCAGAGGGTTTGGTCAGGTCTCCCAGGTTTGCACTTGAGGTGTTGACATCCCCACTGTGCCCRTGAGCTGCAGGTGCYGGGCCAAGRTCTGTTTGTGACTGTCATTAATTTKCTYAGTGGCTCTTAGCAATCAGTCACTTCTTCCTGTCTTCTTATCCATGTCCTGAGCACACAGGGGCATACAGAATGCAGGGAAGAAGTGAGATTTCACTGCATTCTCTTTCCCTCTGGGATTTCTGCAATGTACTGAGAGGGAGTTATTTGTTTTGCCCCTTGTCCCTTGTCCTCACAACCTGCCTGCTTCCCCTCCTCAGCCTCCACATGAGAACAGAAATAATTATTTCAGGAAATAAGTGAAGCACTGCTTGAGCAGCAAGKGTTTCACATTTTAGTCAGGACCTGTAGAAAACAGCAGAGCATTTTTTAAATTATACAGGATTAAATTAGACAAAGAGTCCAACCTCCACAATTTCAGAACTGAAGGGCAGACAGTTTATACACATTCAGCTGAACTCAGACCTGGAAAGGATGATATAGCTCTTCTGAGCGTAGCTATTCCTGCYTTCCCCAAGCCAAACCCAGTTGTGTTTATTCACTAGAGCAGACTAGAAAAGTATGTTCAGTGCCTGGTTAGAAATGGCACTGCTGACTTGAAAGTCAAAGCAGTAGACAAGGATAATACATATACACATTTTGATATGTGATATATTTATCAAAATTACCCTGTGTTCTGTGAAAGAAGATCATGTGGAATGGAGGGACTGTACGCTGCAGAACAAGAAATTAAAATGTGGCTGAGTAACTGGGTAAATGTGTAGCATTAGAAAGGAAGTAATAATAATGATGATGATGATGATGATGATGATAATAATAATAATAATAATAATATTAATAATAATAATCTAAAATATGATCATCCAAGACAATTCATGTCAATGGTCCCTGCTGGGGTACTAAAGAATTATTAAATTTTTATGTAGAAAATCCAGGAAAATTCCTACAAAGTGCTATGAAACCAGGCCTTTTAACAACTTGTGGAAATATACATATATCCAAACTAATGTCAGAAAGTTCTTGTGGGTGAGAAATGAGCACTGTGTTTGGTAGAGAATCACATAATACTGATGGAGATGAGGGCTGCAGAATGCTGAGTGTTGTGCAAAACATTCAAGGCATCATYGACCTTTAGGGCTTGCAGGCTGAACAGGTAATGGAGAGAACAGGACAGGCAGGCAGCAGTGGAAAAGGTTTTATKCAACACAATGAAAAGGTTTGCCAGTAAAGATCTGCCAGGAAGCATGACCAAGCTTCCCAAATCCCCATCCGTGACCCTATCCCCYTGATCAAACCTCCTTTGGATGATATGAAGGCATCTTTAGTGCTTTTTGCTGTGACTTACAGAAGAAAATCATAGGAAAGAATTCTCACAGCAACAACACAAAAGTTAAAGAATTAGACTGTCCCTTGAGAGAAATTTGGCCAGCTGCCCAATGTAAATTGCATGCTCTGGACTGAAACATCTGTTCTGATGCACTGATTTCTCCAGAGGACTTTCAGTTTGTTACCTCTCTATTKTCCATGGTCCAGMRCAAAATGGAGCACWGSAAGTTCCACTTSAACATGAGGAGRAACTTCTTCACTGTGAGTGCTGAAACAAGTTACCCAGAGAGGCTGAAACTTCTCTTTCCCTGGAGATATTTAAAAAYKGTCTGGACATAGTCCTGAGTAGAGTAACATGCYCTTAGGGGACCCTGTTTTAACAGGAAGGTTGGCCTAGAGGATCCCCAGTGCTCCCTTATAACCTTATCCATTCTGTGATTCTAGTTAAACATCTGAAGGCTGAAATCCTTCAGGAAAGCTTGGGATTTTCAAAAGGAGATGTGATTTCCCCTATTCCAGACAGTGGAAATGAAAATCATGGCTTTCTTAGTGATACCAAGCAATCATCCTGTGCTCTTGATCAAGCCAGTAAATGAGCTCGTGGCAGACCTGCACTTTTTGGAAAATATCCTCCAAGCCTGACACCGTGTGGGACTGGATCACAGCCTGWCCCCAAAGCTAATCACAGGTCTGGATGTGAAACGACTGAGCAGCACTGCTCTTGCTAGTGGCACTTTCCTTCCGACACTGCAGGTGTCACTGTAAAATAGAAAATCTGCTTGTAACAACCTCTGTACTCGTGACTTTGCAGGAGAACGCTCACAACTACAGTTTATGGGCAAATATTTGTTCTCTGGTGCTGGATCAGATGCTRTCCTCTATTCTGACACTTTCTTGATCTGTATTTGGTGGTCACAGTTCTCAYAGGAAGAACAAAATGTTGGTGTTATAAATGCAGATTTCCCCCTCTYCTATGATTTGCCTTTTGTGAGAGARAGGCAAAGAATYYTTGGTCTGCAAAGCAAAAGTGTGRSTTTGTACAAACAGGGCACAGCAGTGAAAGTTCAGTAAAATGTAAAAAAAAGCCATTTTTTTTTATACGCACCATTTTCTTGGGCATATGATTGTCCGTGGAATTTTGTCTTTTAGCGATGCCAGAGTAATTATTTGCAAAAAGAAGTTCAAATGCTTTAATTAGGGTGGGATGAACCAGCCCACCAAGTGATTAGGATGATATAATGAGTAGATCCACAGCAGGCTCGTCTGTTAAATGTGTTATTTTAACTTTGCTGAAGCACAATTCCGTAAGACAGAGATTGTCTCCTATCTCAAAGGTTCATTGTGAGGGTAAATGTATTAAAGAATGTGAAACACATAGATATTTTGGTTGCCTGATGCATTGCCTGATTGGAAACAAAATTATGCAATTTAGCCACAATTATAAAGGTTTTTATAAAGGAAAAAAAAAACTAAATAAAAAATCCTGTGCTTTTTTTTTTTTTTTTCATTAATTGTAAGCATTTTTGCCTTATATYTCTAAAGCTATATTTTAGTAATATGAATGTTGGTTRATTAATTATTTAAATGACTCATGTAACTTTACATTCAGGTAAGATATCCTGGAACAAGCAAGATCCTAGCTGTCCAGGAAAGTGACATCAGCACCCATTTAAACATCTGAATTTAGCAAGGGCAGAAAGAATATTTGTCACAATGTCAACATCCCCATGCTTCCTGTTTCTCMGGCTGGGCAGTGGTTATTCACAGCCCAATAAGAATAACTCTGTGTTAGGTGAGTCGTTTCCTTTGACAGCTCTGTGTGAGGGCAACAACAGTGAGTGTGCAGGATCTGGAAAGAACCAGCCTCATTGTGCCAACATTTAAATAAGTTGTCTATGCAGAATAAAAGTTCCCAACTCAGCTGGTATTTTGTATGATTCTGTTTCTATAACCAGGAACATGGAAAAATGTTATGGCTGGTTTTCCACACTTCAAAGAAAATATTTGCTTGAGGCAGTTTTTTATCTTTGGCTTCTCCTGACTAGTGTTTTTGGTTAATAGACAGGTTCTGAGAAAATGAAAAAGATACATCCTGATTTCATTATAATTCCTGTGCAGGGATTCTTTCCACTGCTAGTGTGGATACAGCATGTCACCTCAAACACTGTAGACATCTCCTATAATCTTTTGTTCCCTTTACTCCTGCACTGGACATATGGATGGATTATTTTAATTTGTTTTATTTCTGATGGTGTGCTGTTCCCACATACTACAGCAGAATTCTTTTGATGACTTCCATGTACATTTAACTTATCATTTACACTTACTTATCATAAGTAGCATATTATCATAAGCCTGTGGAATGACAATGGTTTTTAGAGATTGCCTTTTAGTTCAGTGCTATTATTATTACATTACATGATCATTATTATTCTTACTWAAGCTGACATATGAAGACCAGATAGATATGTGTTAAAACAATTAAGTAGATTCCCTTTTTTCAATTTTTAGCCTTAGAAATCAGTTATAATTTGTATATGTTAATATGTTTAAGAAATGAATGTAAAACTAAATGTTAAATAAGTGTATATATACTATGCAATTCCCTTCAGGTCACAAACTTAAGAATTAATTAYTTTCACCATATATCTCCTCCTTCCTGTGTCCTGAAATGACAGCCTTGGTTCCCAGCCAGAGTTTTGGAGCAAGAAAATGAATTCCAGGAGTAGGTAAGTAGCTCTTTTGTATTCCTGAATTATTTTGATCCCTGCAGTTCAACAAGAATTTGCAGACCGTGCAGTGCATTGCCAGAAAATTTCTGTAGTCAGAGAGTTTATTATCTATTCCCATCTCAGCCCCTGTGAAAAATCCATGAAAGGAACATTTAAAATCCCCRAATTGTGCATGACAGCCACTCTTATGTGCCCATATTGGAATTATTTATTATTAGCATCAAGTGGGTTTGCAAGCAAGAGAAGGAAAAGAAGAAAGAGAATAGGGTGGGGTCTTTAAGTGCTCTGAGATGACTTAAATATTTTAATGAAGAAGAATGGAAAGCTCATGCTTTTTTTTTCTGGTAGTCCCAGTGGATACTCACCCATTTGAAAAACCTGTGGCTGTTAAAAATGTTAAAAGTGTACATTGAAACTCGTGTTTCGTCTGATCTGGTTGATATTTTGGTACTGCACTGTGCCATGAACACCTGCAATGCAGCAGAAAGAGGTGCAAAACTCAAGAATGGTTTTCTTTGCCATTARCTTTCAGAGAAAATCCTTTCCTATTCTCTGGGAAAACACCTTGTCCTGCTTTGCATACACAGATCAACCCTCTGCATCTTAAYGTGCTCATCTGGGTAAAGTCTGATTCCTTTGGCTGCTCTTGAGTGGATGTCCCAGCCCTGAATTWTCAATGTTCCTTTGCTGGACTGGGTACTTTTCTATCCTTTGTACAACAAAATGCTGATAACTCTTCTCTTGGTCCTGCAAAACACTTAGATCCATGCTCCAACTCACCTGCACGTGTGCTTTGCTGCACAGCAGATGGTGCTCAGCAGTTTTGGGGTCCATTACCTGGCAGGAATCTTTTGAAATGTTCTGTGAGAACTGCAAAAACCAAAATTCTTTCAAGYAGACAAGCACAGAGGAAAATGTTTCTGTTGATTTTTCATTAATTTTTTTTCCCTTGGTCAGGAAGGAAAAGAATGGAAAGATAGTGAAATCTGAGCATGTTTTCCTCTGAATAGGAAAATGTACAAATAAACCTGATAAACACAGTTACACAATGTGCAGGAAAATCTGCAAGAATAAATATTAGGGAAGAAAAAGATAAACTAGATTGTAGAGAAATATTTCTCAGACATTTAGGAATGCACTAATTTACTGCCTTAGAAAATTTATTTGAATAAGAAACATATTTTTTTGTCTRCTGCATGCAGGAATATATAAATTTGTCTGGTTTCATTATAGGAGCTAATTACACTCACACTCATATACATGGGCATGTACTAACAGAATTTGATATTAATCTCTGCCTCCCTTTTCTCCCAGGGTAGAATTATTGACTGTGAGATTCTTCTTTGATTTTTTTTTTTTTTAAATGAAGTAGAACTTGTCTTAGCAATTTAATTAGAAAAATACATGCATTTTTTTTTCTTGTTTGGTAACCTTGTTTTAAAAACAACAAATTAAAGACATTTTTTTCACACCCTTCTAAGGTAGTTAGAGATGAGGCACTAATTCGAAGACCTTAATATTACACACGATGGCAGACAGYATTTATTATTAAGGGCTGTAGTTTCCCTAAATCAATTATAATAATGTGTCTATTATCCAAATATGAATTTAAACCCCATTTATAATGCATGAATAATATTTAACGAAGCACTATATCTACAAAAGCACTCAGAAACCGCAGTGCTGCCTAAAAGCGCAGTGTGAGCTGAAAAGTCAACACTTAATTCTTCTGTGGCTCGTTGGCCACACACCTTCCAGAGGTTGGGAAGGTTCCTGCAGATCAAGGCTTCTTCCACCAGTGAAATCCCAATGCAGTTAGGATTCTGAAGTGCTGAGCAGTGAGGTGCCCCAAATCCACATTTACATGTTTCATTTCMATCTGCCTAGTCTTTAGTGTCAAGAATGGCATGTCAGAACTGTGTTCTGACAAAGAAATACGATTTCTTGGAATATGAATTCTTCTTTCTGTGAAGGCAGTATGATGATCCTACTGCAACCCCCTTGGCCTTTCGGCTACCGATTGAATAGCCCGGGATACCAGAAGCTCAACTTGTTTTCCTTCCCCTTCTTGAGGTGGTTTCACTCTGCACATTTCCCTATCTCAGCCTGTAGCAGAATTGCCCTAATTTCTCTTGCTGTTGYATTTTGTGGATGGTAATTGCACTCTCATCAGCCAGAGGCACTCACCACGTTCGTTGCTCACTCAGGCATCAGGCAGGGCAAGGAATTGCGTGGTGGCAGCAAGTCACGGTGCCAAGAATGAATCTGCAACTCTGCACCAATGARGAATCCAATTTGAGAGTTGGTCCTTCTCATCACATCAGCAGCCAGTTGTTCTTGCTTTCCCCAGYTGATTAAAAAAAATAATCCAGTGCTATTCATCATCTCCAGAAGCTGCCAAAAATCATAGAGGTTCAGCACCTGAAGGACTTGATTGGACACAACTATTTGCATTTTCTGTAATTCCCCTTTGAAAGCCTGGGGTTTTTATCTTGTACTGAACTGGCACAACGTCACTTAGTTTTCTCACTGTTACAAGTTGCTGTTATGAAAAAAAAACAAACCCTTATAGTAGAAAATATTAAAAATGTTGGTTAGCTCACCTCCATACCAAAAGCAACCAGAAAGATAAATTATTTCTCCTTCAAGTGAATGCTGCCTGTGATTTTGAGAATTTGATAATTTCAGGTAAAAATTATCCAGTGCAGAGATAGAAGGGCTAAATAACAGTGTTTCTTCATGCTTTCTTTCCACTAAATGAAAGAGAATAGCTGTTGACCTTTTGCCAGCAACAAAAATAAATGTGTATGCTCAGCCTACTGTTTATGTGGAAAAGAGAAATGAAGTGGTCTATAGAACATGCAACCAGCAYGCTCATCATTCTGAGACTGTTGCCAACTTCTGCCTTTAAATGCCAAATTTATCTAAGACTCTTTCACCAACTTTGGTAAAGTTTGGAGCTGGACCTCGTGATTACACCAGTAAAATAATATAATAATATAATTATACCATATTATAAAATAACATGCCACCTTCTGGCATGTGGTGTCCTAGCCTGTTCAGGGGAGTGGGTGAAAATAGCCTGACTGATTTTATACTGATTTTCTGATTTTTTCAGTTAGGCAAGAGGATGATTAACATTTCAGGTCTAAGTTAGACACAAACTTTCAGAAGAAAAGTCCTTCTTCCCTTCTCATATTGAATAAGAAAGTGTGGGGATGACGGCCAAATTTTGCAGATGATGTTGATTTCTGATAGTGTTGAAAATTAGTGGTTCATAGCCATTTATCTGTTTCTACATTAACTTAAATGATGAATTCCCCTTTGGCAAGATCTGTGGAACAGGACAGGTAGGGCTTATGAAAAAAAAAACAAAAAACCTCTCACAGCATCTTCCCCTGCTTTGATCTCTAATGAGCAAACTGCTACAAGGTTCGTGACTCCTTACAGCAGAGTTCATGTCAGAACCTATATAAAATTTATTGTGCAGAGCCCTGGAGGCCCTTTAAAGTGCAGGAAAAGCCTGGATATGTAAGGGAAAGGGAATGTGATGCCTTAGGTTTACAATTTGTAGTTTCTTTTCAGTTCTTATGGTTTTGCTAAAATTAGAACARTAGGCCACTTTGTACAATTCCCAAGTCACTGTAGCATTACTTTGGGGGAGTGTATACACAAGGTATATACTCCATGTTGTTTAAAATAAATAATCTCCCTCTATTATGCATACTATCTCTATATGTGTATCTAAAATGAAAATATGTATGGAAAAGACATATTCTAAAAATAGGAACAAAAAGAAAATAAATAGGGAAAGAAGGCTATTCATTGTTGGGAAACACGTTCACTTTCAGTTTTGAAAGCCTGGCCGATAGTTCATAAGAAAATTTAGACACATGTCACAAAACATGATGACACTGAAAAATAATCTCTCTGAAGCACCTGCAAAACACCACCCAAATCTACATATCTCAAATAGGAGGCATCCAAAATACTCATCTGAACAAGATTAAGTGTCTAAAAATGAGCTTTTCTGAGTCAGGAGGTTTGTTACATGTGTCTATCTGACAACTGCAGTATTGTTCCTCTACTTTTAAAAGCTCTGTAGAGTTCCTGTTTCTAACACTGAATGAGAGGTAACCCTTTCCATTTTCTCTACCTAGAGTTCTCATTCCTGTTTTCACTGAATGGGAGGTAACCTTTTCCATTTTCTCTACCAAAATTATCAGCTAAATCACAAAATAGTTCTTTTCAAAGTTGTTTCTGTGGAATCTCATTGAAGGCTGTGCTTCATCTGAGCAAACACCTGCTGGCAAGCTGCAGTTAATATCTATGTGTGGTCAGCAGTAAAATAAATTTGGCAGACAGTGAAAGAAATTCATTCCAGGTCTGAAGAGCTGACAGAAAAAATATGACCCATTCTGTAATGGCTAAAAAGCATTTCCCCCCCAAAACACCTCTCCCTGCAGATCATTGGGAAGAGCTGTGCCAGGCTGCAGTCCTGACTCACAGATAAAAGTGTGAGAACAGGTGCTGTGAAGACTGGTATTATCCTTCAGAAGGGTAAATTAGTATTTGATGCTCTCACTATGTCCATCTCAAAATGGTTTTTTTTTTTAAAAAAAAAAAAAAAAGCTAGACAGTAATTTACTGTCATTCTCCAGCAGATTGATTATGGATCCAGGAATAGCTTAAATTCATTTATCTGGGTTAATACTCACAACAGCAAAGAGAAAAAACATAATTTAGAAATGCCTTTTTTTTTTCCAGATGGCTGACTCYACATTTGTTGGTAATGATGGAGAGTTACTAATGGCAGAACAAAATAAACAGGAATTCAAAGAACTAAGCACCAGTATTTACAGRCATCAGCAAGGAAGTTGGATTGGTGTAAAATATCCAACTATTCTGTCCATTGTCACAAGCCATTTTAAGGCAGATTTTCATTCCTACTTCTCATTGAGATGCATCTCTAGACTGAAGAGCACCTCTTTTTATAAAGCAAAATAAAAAGAGTRTGTCTGGTTGCTGTCTCTGGATTTGTGTTCTGTCACTCTGTTTCATAGCCTGAGCTCCTGAGCCAACAGCAGTGGCAACCCACATGCATCAGCCTCCTCCAGAGGCTTTGTTTACTGCCACTTGTTTGTTTTCCAACTCCTTTCTCTCCAAAAAGCTACCTGAATTAAATCCCACTCCCAGCCCCACTTCTGTAGCTCTACAGCTGCCCACTGGAGAGACAATTTAAAATCTGTGTGCACTTGTGGCAATCTGCCTGCCCCTGCTGGTCCAAAATTGGTTATGAAAAGTGTTACAACCCCCTAAATGAGCAAGTGACAAGCACTGAGCCCTCGTTAAACTCCAGAGGTCTTGCATGGATTTCTTTCCTTGCAGATCAAAATCCACATATCTCTGTTGCCTTTTAATTTTTCTTTTTTCTTCCTTAGTGCTTATCTGGTGCTCTGAGTGCTGTGGGCACACCGGGAGGTGTGAAGATAGAAGGCTCAGCTGGAGAGCATTTTAAAAACATGTAGAGGTTTTTCACTGACACAGGACAGCACACTGGTCCAAGCATTGGCATTTTAATCACTAATTGCCTGATTATGCCAGCACCTTTCAAGGTTATATTAGGCCTYGCTCAACAGTAAGAGCAGCTTTTCCACTGCTGAATTCACATCTCTGCCACATCATCATTAACAGGATCCTCAAATGGGAGACAGAATTGTCAGCTCACCACAGGTCAGTCAAAACTGAGGTCAAAACAAACTGGGACTTGCTGCACTTCATTTTCCAGTCAGRCAGCAAACTTCCCTGGAACTTCAGCTGTATCGTGCTGGTATCCTCCCAAGGTCTTCCCTGGTCTTGGAATTCAGAGTTAAACCTGGAGATAAGAACCCTTCCAAAGTCCATCATCTCTGCCACATCTAGTGCTCAATCTGGATTCAGTGCTAAATCTAAATACCACACACAGCCTTCCCAATTTATTGGCATGGTTCTGGGGAAATATTTTGAGCATGGTAAGGATCCTCTGAGTTTTGTGTGCATGCAATTTATTTCCTGCTCCCTGACTCGCAGCACGAGGCAGTTTAATTTATGTTTCTTGAACACGTAATTCAGCTTTTAAAGGCTCAGCTCTGAGGTGTGAGGTATGAGCTCACAGCTTCTGTAGGGAACAAAATCAGTCACGGGTCATGCGGGTTCCTGTCCCCAGTGGCACCACATCAACCACAGCCTGGAATTATGTGCAGAGCCTGGGCACTCAGGACAGCTTGCCAGACACAGAGGCTTGGCCAGATGGCTCTGAGATGAGGCACAAGTCAGGGYTGCAGTATTGCTTGGGGTGCATTTAAATTAAATTGTCTATTGGCTTCCTGACAAAGACCAGTTTTCTCCCYGGGTTACTCAAGCACAAAGAAATAAACTCTGTAGGGACCTCGAGGAGTGAAAATCTGTTAGATGGGATTGCATTAGGAGAAATTGCTGCCTCAAGAGTGTGTCCTCAAGGCACTGTCTCAAGAAAGTAATTTAAGGGCTGTAGAAAGCTCTCTCTGTGTAAATATCTGCTTATTTGGGCTACAACCTAAAGCTCCTGCTCTATGGTGGGTGGGTGCAACGTACCACACTGTCCATACTGTCAATTAACAGCAATTGATTACCTCTGCACATAGTTTATAACAGCAGCATGTGCAGGAATATAGATTTGTTCGAATGTAAGTTTTCAGGAGAAAGGCACCCTCTCTCATGCCCATCACTGTGTCAAATGGTCAGGAAATTGCTGTTATAGTTCCTGGTTTATGTAATTTTATGTAATTATTATCAAAATGTGACTCAGTGTTATGTACAMATTTTACCTCAGCACTGAAGCATGCGCTATAAACGGTGTGCCTGTTTTTATTTTTTTTCCTGGATTCCATGACCTAAAAGCTTTGAAAAAAAATATAATTCTAAAAAAACCCTCATCCACTGCCCTGCTAAAAACCCAAACAACCAAACAAAACAACTACAAACAAAGCCCCCAATTGAAAAAAAAAACTAAACAAAAAACAAAAAAAAGAAAAAAAAAAACCAACAAAACATGTTTGGGAACAGCCTCAGCCTCAGCTGCAGTTACTGATGATTTTATCATTTCAGCTACTTTGGCCATGACTTTCTCAGTGGCCTCAATCCTGCCTGTGCTATTTTAATGCAGGCACCCGTTACATCTGGTTCTCTCCTGTTGGGTACACTCGTTTTCTAGCAAGTTTTTAACCCTATGAATGAAGTCAGGAAAAATCAGCAGCTATGTTTTAAGCTGTTTATAAGGATCATTGCTAAAGGGTGGCAAAACTGGCATTACAATYYTTCTCTTTTGTTGCCCACTGCAGCTGTAAGAAGTAGCAAAGGGAATGAAGGAACTTGGACAGAATTTGCTCCTCTGCCTCACTGCTGAGCATCACTGAGCCATTTGGGATCTCTGACTCCTGCTATCTATTTCCTGTTTGATAGCAGGATTTTCAGTACCCCATACTACTAAATATAATATATTTTGGTAGCACTAAGTCTGTTCCTGGAGCAGATTTCCAGCATAAAATCAAACATAAACCAACAACAGCGCAGGAAAGCCTCTCCTGGCAGGCAAAAGAACATTGCAGCAGCTTGCCCATGCAATCCTCCTCGTTCCTTTAACAGAGGGTATTCATCATYTTGACAGCCACACTTGAGAGAAATATCTGTGCTTTCTCTCTCAGTCACATATCTCTGGAGCATGTAGAATCATAGAAGGGTTTGKGTTGGAGCGAACATTTTAAGGGCATCTGCTTCAACCCTCCTGTCAGACCAAGCTGCTCAGAGATTTGTGCAGCCTGACCTTGAATATTTCCAGGRATGGGGCATTTACCACCTCWCTGGGCAAACTGYWCCAGTGTWTCACCACCTTCACTGTAAAAAATTCCTTCCTTATATCTTAGTCTGAAGCTGCTCTCTTTTGCCTTAAAACCATTACTACTTAAATCCAAATTTGTCCTATAGCAACAGACCCTATTAAAAGTCTGTGGATCTGAAAAAACCCATAGTTTTCTTCTGCTTTCTAGGATATTACAGACATATGGAATTGATGTGCAGCTTTAGCTTAATGGCTGCTCCACTGAAAGAAAATCTCACATCAACTTTATTCAGGATATTTCTAGAGATGAAGATTCTGTAGAAAGGAAGGGAAGGGCTTGTATGTCCATATTTGCACAGCAAGTATGCCAAAATATAGAACTGGAGCTGAAACTTTCAGATAATCCCAGAGGGAGTACTTAAATCATGTTTTCATCAGAAACCCAGAAAAGAATTCATGCACATGCTCAGCTGATAMAAAAATCCATTTAGGCGAGGCTGGCTGTGCTGTGATTGGGATCTTAATTTCCCTTGAAAATGTGTTTTTCTTGAAACAGAACTTTGTGAAACTGTACTAATTTGGCAAAACACTGCCTGAGAGGGAAAGAATTTTAACAATAATGCACCATGCCACTTTTCATAAGAATTTTGTTTTACGTGTTTTATTTAGCAATTTCCAATGGTATAGAGGAATACAGACTGTGTAAATCAATTTGATTTCTAGGCTATTTTTCTGTTTAGTCTGAAACTTAATTTGGAAATCTGAAAAAGCACAGACAATCAGACTTTCCATTCTCTATCTCCGTTCCCCTCAGATGATTTGTGCTGTGTTTTTTCTAGGCTACTTGCTTTCCTTACATTGATTGGTGAAAACGAGAATTTATAGAAATTGCCCRTGTCACGGTTGATAAAAATCGTCGTGTATGAGGTGCTTAAAACCCTTTGAAAAATCTGGCTCCGACTCTCTGTGGCATAACTGGGGAGATTCKCATAGATAAGATTAATGAACACAAGTTGGGCAGGGAGAAAAACATAATTAGGCTGTTTCTGATGCTTATCAGAGAGGAAGGAGCCATGAATAAAAAGCAGGCATTTAATCAGGGTGGAGAGACGTGCTCATGTTTGTACCTCAGCTCCCCGGCTGCTGTGCCAATACAGGGCAAGAAACGAAAAGAGGGTTTGATGTGTTTGATAGTCCCGTGAATGCTTCCCTCTCCCATKGAGCTTGGAGAGGGAATATGGGAGCTGAAGCACGGGCATGAACTATTATTGTCCTTCTTTAATGGCAGGTGGCACCACTGGCAGAGGCACAATGTTGGGTGCGCTGATTTCCCCACTTGGCACCACGCTATGCCACCACCCAGAGCTTGCATCATGATTTTTAGCGATTTTTTTTTTCAAAAAACATGTAGGAAGAGGAGAAAAAACACAAAAGTTTTCTTCTCCTCTGAAAACATCCATCGGTCTTCTCAGCCGGGGCAATCCGTAAAACAGAAGGGAATGGCAGATGCAAGGTCCTGAAAGGACTCAGTAAAGAGCAGAAGAGTGGAGTGCAGGATCTATCAACTGCAAGGATTGTTCCAGTTAAGTGTCTGAGCTAGCGTGCAGAAGCCAAGTTTGACAGTTTTACTAGGATGACAGTGACTGAGCACTGGCACAGTTTTCCCAGAGGGGTTGTGGAGTCTCCATCCTTGGAGATTCCCTAAAGMCATCTGGATGTGATTCCAGGCAGCCTTAGCAGGAGAGATGGGACCAGATGACCTCCACGTGTCCCTTGAGCCTCARCCACTCTGTGATTTGCTGTTCAACAAGATAATTATAAAACAATTACAAGCAGTAAATTCAAGCAATTTTATGTCCTTTAGTTCCAGTTCTAGGTTTATACCATTTGAACAGTACCTGTGATGAGTTTTGCCTTTTGGTCATGCTCAATTGGATGGATGGATGGATGGATGGATGGATGGATGGATATATGGATGGATGGATGGATGGATGAAAAAAAATCTGAGCGCTTGAAATGCACTTTCACACCACAGAACCACTGTGCAGAGGAGGACAAGCCATCCTGGTGGTGCCAGATGTGGGTTGATACACAGATTTTGGACAGTTTTAGTGCTGCCAAGAGATGCCTCACCCAAACAAGTGAGCAGAGAGTGCACAGAGCACCACTCTGGTGGTGTTTCACAGTCAATATTCCCCTGACAGGAAATGCTAAGTAGTTTAGGCCATCTCTCACTGGTAGCTGGAGGTAGACTCCAAGGTTCAAAGCCAGCCCACTCCCCAGATCCCTTCCCTTTCCCCCTTTTCACTGGCTGCAAGCTGCCATGTACATCTTTAACCCTTCCTCCCCTCAGATGTATCCAGAACAGCTTCAGGAGCTGCAGCAGCAAATGCGGCCTCAAACACACAGGCAATAAACATCTGGAAAATATGTACAGGCACCCCTGATTTCTGCTGCACAGCTCTAGATTTATAYTTTCCCCCTCTCACATTGGCCTGCAAGGCTGAGCCTCTTCTGGMCAGAGTAGGGGGCAAGTGTTTTTTTCCTGATGCAGGAGAGTAAATTTGACAGATGGTGAGGAGAGCAGCAGAAAAATGGATATATGGCACTTTCCCAGCTTTCTGTGGTGTCAGGTGCTGAGAGAGGGATGGCAAAAATGTCCCTGTTCAGCTAATGCACTTTCAAGAGGCTGTACCAAATGCACTTTTYCCCCTCCCAGATACAGCTCGTATCTTTGAAGGCAGCATGGCTCGGTTCAGCCCTGGTGGAATTACAGTGGCTTCAGTTGCAACCTSCTTATAACCAGGCTAAAATTGTTCTTTTGTTCTGGGTTTTGTTTCTCCTAACCAGCCATAGCTCCATTGTCCCTACTTTTAACACTTGTGGCAAACCAGAGATGGCTGCATGAAGTGTTTTTGCTGTCCCTTTGCAAGGGATGACCTTCCTTTTGTCCCGGCACAAATCTCCAGATGGAAATGAAATCTTTCACGGTTGAGTGGCTTTCAATACACGAGCAAAGGCAGAGTGCAAAACTTAGCACTGCTATTAAAGCTGCTCTCTGTAAACAATTACTTGTCTTAATAGGGATTAATATGAGAAATAAGTATTGAAAGCAAGTGAAATCACTGCAAAGCCTGTCTGGCAGCTATAATTTCTCTCTGCAAATAGAAATGTGAAGCTGCTGACTAAGTCAGGCGCTCTTCACCAAGCAGGAAATGGACAGAKTGAGTGCAGAAACAAGCTACTCTGGTATCCATGGGAAAAAAAAACCCATTTGGTAATTTGTTGTTAATTATAAAGACTGCAAACACATGCTGGCATACAGAAAGCATGTGATACAAGGAACGTGGTGGCTTTTTAGCAAAARGAATTTYAGGTAARTCTCCAAGTAAAGGACAAATGACTAGTGTGTGCAGAACACTGGAACAAATAAGAACAGGCCAGGTAGGAACTTCTATTTGAAGTGAATTTTAATGCACAGTCAGTTCATTAGRAGCCACAACAATAGAGAACTGACTACTCAGAGATGAACTGGCATAATCAGCTAGATTAAATGTAACCTTGTGAACTGCTAATAAGATTACATTTCAGTGAGCTAATCAACGCAATATTGTGATTACATGGCGTTAAAATAGGTTTTTGGAATAGAAATCAGGACAGTCATTTAGATGGAATTAATAGTCTGCCTTTCCTCATTTTTACATTTCTTAAAAGGTCCACATACATCATCCCCAAATAATAGCTTTTACCATCATCCCCAAACTTGTTCCTTTTTACCTCCCCAGCCAGGCTGTCTCCTGACTGCCCACTGCCCTCTGTCCTTTCAGCAGCTTTTTATCTGCTTTGTACCTTTTTTTATTAAATCATGTCTCACTCCGTTTAAATAGTGATTTTTTTCCCCTGGTGGTACAAAATTAAATACTGCACTCTAAGTTTAAGTAGACAAAAACTGTTCTACTTTCTCATCCCTAAAAAAAACATTGTATCTCATGGATCTTGCTTCAATCTGCCATAAACCACTGCTCAAAGTCTCCATTTTTCTCTGTCAGATTTTAGAATTTTGTGCATTCTGAGGTCAGATATCAGGATGCAATGTCCGTGCAACTTATTTTTTAATCTTTCTCATTTAAAAAAAAAAACAAACAAAAAACAAAAAACAACACTATTCATTTGCTATTGGTCATGGTATTTATGGCACCTCAATTCAATGTTCATTWAAAATAAAAAATTAAATCTTTGACACCTTGACCCAGAGCTCTGGGATGGAGAATATCCTATTTCCCTCTTTTTAACCTGTAGAATCTTTTTTACCCAGTTCAATGCTCAGCTATTTATTTCTATAGGCCAGAGAGCCTTTGCTGCAATCTTCATTGAAAACTGATGCAAACTGTGCTGAATTTAATCCCAGTCTCTTTACACCACTGTGCCCTTTCTTTTTTTTTTTTTCCTCCACAAGACTGTTCCAATTTCCTTTGTATGCTTAATATCTGTCTGAGCTGCAGCAATTTTTACTTTATCATTATTCTATAATCTCCTAATATCCTTTTTAATATCCCCCTTGTGCAAGCTTTATTGCCCTTTTTAACTAAAATAAATAGCAATCAGAATAGTATTATTAAATTTTACAAAGAACATAAATTTACAATTTTTACAAAGAGAGTAAGCAGGCAAATACAATTGACATAAAATGTAAATGCCATTTTTCAGAGAGATTGGTATGAAATTCTTGCTGGCATCTTCCTGGTTTTCTCCAAATTGCCAATCTSCTTCAACCAAGTGTTCAGGTTAGGAATCCTCTCCACATATACAGATGGTCAAAGATTTTGTAGCTGTTCCTCAAAGCTACAAAG
>NW_026623304.1:1855845-1863637 GCF_030028575.1 Malurus melanocephalus
GTGTGTTAAACAAAAGGAGTTACTGGGTTTTCTGGATAATCCCAGAAGCTCAATGTACATATATTGTGAGCAAAATTCACACTTTTCCATCCATATCCAGCCARCAGCTTCATGGTGGAATAAAACATTTCTGCAAGAGGCATATTCAGATAATTTTGTTGTTCTCTTGTGAGCTCTGCCTAATGACTGCAGGGGAAAATAGCACATTTACAGAAAATAATGGTGTTATGTTGATGCTGTCTGCAGAGTTACAAAAGACCGATGAAGGTTGAATAAGCCATTGAAATGCAATTTTTCTTTCACGTTATCATTCAAAATGCAAATGGCRCTTTGTTAGTTTTACATTTGTAAAACACCTTCTGCCTGGGGATGTAATTTATTTAAGAGGTAGTTAACTTCTGTGTGAAAAGCAGAAATTTAAGTCTGAGTTAAATGGATCTGTTTACATGATTTTTTTACTTCCAAATATGTACTTAATTTTTTATTTTGCACTTGTGCAAGCATTTTAGGAAGTTTTCATCTCTGTTCAAAAATTATTTAAAGAGTTGTCTCTTTTCTTTTTTTTTAAACGTATTTTTTTCCAGATATTATCTTAAGATTAGAAGGACCTCTATAACCTTTATTCCTTAATCAAGACACATTCAAAAAAGGAAAAAGCTTAGGTTTTCCCACATTTGTTTCTGTTCTTCAAGCAATGACAAAACCCCCAGGAAATTCCCCCCTGTTGAGCCATCTACAACGCAGTGAGGATAAGGCACAGCTGAAGCACAGACCATATCAACAATTTTGGAAGCATGATATGCAGAAAACCGAGGAAGCCCTGAGTCTGTACTCCAGTCTGTCTGCTTTTAATTTGAGTTAAATTAAATATAGTTTTGCCACTGGTCATTGTGTGTTGCAGCCCAAATGCACGAGTTCATGCACTTRGACAAAATTACATCTTCAACAAACTCGAGGGAGCTGCTGTGGAGTAGTCTGGCCGTGGTACAAATGTGGAGAGGGCAACAAGCACTGGTTTTAAATCAGCTTTTTGTTTTGTTTCCTGTTTCTGAAGAACGGAAAGCAGTCAAGAAAGCACTTCTGATTTTCTGTGGGTGAAAAATGAATCAGGTACCACAGCAGAAAAGACATCAGCARCTCCAGCAGGGTCTGCTGTCACAAGTTTGTCATCAGCACATCTGGCTAGAGATGAATATGGTAGAGCTGGTGAAGCACAGGACAAGAGTTTCCCTGACAGAAACAGAGAACATCTATTTCTAGTTACACCCACATCTTTTTTTCTCACTGCAGTCTTCTCAGCTAGTGTTTGGAAATTTATTTTTCTCAAAATGACACAGAAGAAGCAGTTCACTCCTTCAAAGATGAAAAGAAGTATTTCTTCACAAATCTGCATCTACCAATTTTATGAAGAATGGTTTATACATCAAAAAAATTATTTTTTTAACATGTTACCAAGAAATCAGGTTAGAAGGTTTAGCCAATTTTTTCAACTGCACATTGCCTCAAACTACTCTGTCCAGACATTTTTGTTTCCTTTTCTCCTCTGTTTTTATTTCCTTTGGAACACYGCCTTCCACTCCTCTACCTTTGCATAGAAATTTTCTTTCTCAGTGTTTTCCCTGTATTTTTGCTTAAAGTTTTACATGTCTGCATGCAACCTATGAGGAAAAAAAACTGAAAGAGCATAGCTTATTTAGCTAGCAAAAAGAAAGCTAGAAGAGGGTAGGATTTTTTCTCAGGAAAATTGCAGAATGGTACCTGCTGCAAATGCAGAATGCTGTTTAAACTACTGAACTGTGCTGGCAGCAAATCAAACAGGCAGCAGCCAGTTAAAAATTAATTTCACTTGGATATTTGGAGGGCTCACTGTTGGGTCTGAGCTTCTAAAATAGTCTTCCACCAYGAGCATGATGATAACCTTCCAGAGTGGTATCACAACAGTGTTTACTACCACTATAATAAAAGGTTTGTCCTGGAGTGTTGTAACACCAAGTGACTGGAGGTCCTCTCCAGATCTATTAGCTCACATTATCAGTTGCCCAGCTCCTTTTCCTGTGCTGAAATTTCCTCTGATTCTGCACAAAAGTCCGTGCATTCAAACAAAAGACAGATAAAAGCCACCACACTTGCATTTCTTTGTGTAGCCTTAGCCTGGCCACCTGCACCAGCCACCTTGGTCACTAAMTGGAACTGGTGGCACCTCTTCAGTGCAGTAACTCTTTGTTTTCCCCAGGTCTGCTTTCCAAAAAAAAAAAACCAGATGTATGAATTACACGAACCTGCAACAGACAGGTTAACAGACAGCATAACACAGGTTTGTTATGCTGTTGTTGTCACCTTACAAATTCCAGTATCTTTTTTCGAGACTCAGAACATCTGTGAGTCAGTTGTTCACAGAAGGTAATTAGCTCTTGATTAACACTTGCACCTAATTTTATATAATTTCACATTTTATTGCTTTTCCAGCTTAGCCTGCTCTGATTCTTTCTGTAATGAATGAAGAGCTTTGCGTCACCCTGTGCTCCTCTCAAGGGAAGCATTCTGATGTTCTCCCACAGCCTGGTTCTCAGACACATCCTGTTCTGGATACCGGGTGATTCTTGCTAGGGCTAGAACATGTACACAGACAAAAAACACCTTTTCTAACTTATTTTCAAAGAACTTGAAATTAAGGCAAGAGTAGCCCAAAAACTGTCAAACGTTCTGAAGATACAGGAGGGACTTTTTGACTGAAAAAGTGTGAGGCAGCTGGTGCTGTGCTTGATAGTGACTAACCCAGCAGAAAAGGGATGAGGTGTGAKCACATGAGAGCTCTGCACATCTCTCATCTGATGGGTGCTCCTYTTTTGTTGCACATCCACTAGCTCAGCACTTTTCTGGCTTCTGAGATGTCACACATCTATGTGAAGTAGAAARCTCTTGAAAAGTCCCCATTTATGAAAATACACTCTCCCTCAGAAGAAAGAGAAAGAGAGAGAGAGTAAGAGAAAGAAAGAGGCAGAGAGAGGGAGGAAAGAAAGAAAGGAGAGATAGANAGGAAGGAAGGAAGGAAGGAAGGAAGGAAGGAAGGAAGGAAGGAAGGAAGGAAGGAAGGAAGGAAGGAAGGAAGGAAGGAAGGAAGGAAGGAAGGCAGGCAAGCCCTTTTCTCTCTGTCCCTCTGTCCACAACACTCTCTTCACCACCAGCCTCTTCATCCAGCAGCATTTGAATGTATATTTCATTTTTTCATTGAATTCCATTACCTTTGGAAATGTGTAAAGCTCTAAACAGTTTGTTTTGAAGACAACTAAAGGTCATATATGTTGGTTGATGAATGGAACATGATGGAAGAATCAAGTGTCAAATCAGGCTCTGAAACACAAACTTAGTTTGAATTTTTGCTTTTTACTGAGAACATATGTTTGGGAGAAGCCCTAAGGCTAAATCATGCCTTATCTTTAGATTTGCACGCTGTTATAGATGCAATTAAGCCATAAACTCTCAAGGTAATGGGGAAATCATCACTGTGGGACTAGAATATTAAGCATCAATCTTRGTTAGTTGGTACCTCAGGATACAGCTCAAGCTTATGAGGCTACACATCCGCCCTTTTGTCTCACTGCCTTTGCAGGTGCTTTATTTTCCATCAGTCATGATGTCCACCAACTCTCACAAGAGTTACCACAGTTCAGGTGGTGGATGATGAACGGTTGTGTAACTCTGTCATTTCTGATCCTGCTTCACCCTTGATAATGATAGCTAATGAATACTGATCTCATAAATCCTGTCCCTATTCACTGGCTCAAGGCAAACAGCTTTTTCCTTTCACCCTTTTTGTTAAAGCCTTTCTGACATGCTTCACACACAGAGTATTTTGCTRCCTTTCTTGAAACAAGGAAACATTTGCTGCAAAGTTACAATGACCTTGATTTCTTTTTCCTGCCAAGATTACACTCCTTGCAGGTACTGCTTCCCTTTGAATGGTTTGCTCTGACTTCTGCAGTGATTTTACAAGGTCTTCTTTATCTCTTCATCCCAGACTAATTCATTATAAATGTCTGCAGCCTGTCTCAGACCTCATCAGTGCTTGTAACACAGTGGCTTTCCCAGCTGCTGCCATTGCAGTTTGCTGTGCAAAAACAGGCAGCTGTTTCACACACTCCACACCCATGCAATCTTTCTGCAGTGATCTGCTAAATATTGCTGACCACCAGGTTAGACTAGCCCCAGTTAATGACAAACACTGTGTGCTTGGCTCATTGCTGATACCTATTACAAAATAACAKGGAATAACTTCAGCAGAAACCTTTGGTGTGGTCACAAAGTCACCCCGTAAAACCGTGCTAGCTCTGTGTTTTTCCTTTCACACTGATAATCTCTTAGGTTGGACAGATGAGGTGGTGAGCACCCTTTAAAGGTGACACTTCAAAGMGCTGTCTGCAAACATGCACTTCCACAGTTGAAGCAAGATAAATCATTTGCTTATATAAAGGAAGTGATAAGCTTTTATCCCATCAGTACTCTTGAAATAAAACTGTTTGTGGTGGATAGACATCAACTCGTTCATATTTACAGTACCTCTGTGTTAATGATGCAGTTAATGTTRCAGCTTTCTTGCAGATATTCCAAGAAGTCCTTGACACCAGAGCAGACCAATGTCTGTGTCTCAGTTCCTTTTCCTCAGTGAGGAAATACCCTCAAAACCCTGGCCTAAACATTACAGCAAGCAAATCACGGTTTGTACAAACCTGMTCCCATTTCAGTGGCACTGGAAAGCAGAGCCAAACTTCTCAAGGATCCAGTCCTTGTCTGTGCTAAGCTGTCAAAGACTTTCACACAACCAACAGCAAGGGCATGTCACCCAGCCTGATTATTTTCTACCCAGATTTACTCAAGGTTACCTCCCAAAGTATCCAGACAGGGGAAACATTCCAGATTTTAGATTCCTTAACAGCACTGACAGCCTGAGTTGTGTTTTCCAAAGGAGAGGGAATCGAGCTGGGCTGTGCAGTGACTCGAACATTTTCAAACGCCCAACCTTTGGCTGTGCTTCAGAGGACACTTGCAGCCTAAACAAGCACAGCCACCAGAAGTCCTGCCCTCCTCCCAAATTGTTTGTTTCTACCCTCCCTCCTAGTCTTAGACAAGCTTTTCTGTGAATACTCTGCAGTACTGAGCAGGATGAAAAGTAAATCTCTTCATTGGCTTTGCCAAGGCTGTTTCTCAGCTCCCAGAGTCTCACCTGTCACCTGGCTACACTAATATTTGTGCTAGCCCAAAGATGAGGCAGGTTTGAGGCCACAGAAACTACAGCCTTCCCAGCTGTAGTAATCTGCACAGGCTTTTAAAAGCCAGATAATCCTGCTGTCATCCTTGGACAGCAGTTCTGTTTCTCCAGGTGAGGGTTACAGGCCCTGTGCCACACCATGACACAGACCTGCAATTCTGCACCTTTGGTCTTAGCAAAAACAAAAAAAAATATTGCAATGAGTAAGTGATCTGCCAACAGCAAAACATCAAGAATCATGGGTCTGTGGACAGCTAAAATGACAGTTTCTCCAYATATTAAATTGAGATTGTCTCAGAGGCATGAATTTCACAGAGCAACCCTAATTTCTTTTTGTGCAGGCTGGTGATTTTTATCTTGAAACTTTACCTGATAAGAGCCACTCTTAGAAGAGAACTGAATAAAAAAAAATAATAAAAGGAACTTTGTAGTCTCATTCCTGAGAAGCTATTTTATTCTGGCTTTGCTAAATCTTTTCCATTCCTCRGTGTTCCAGCAGTAAGAGAGCAAAACCCAATTACACTTCAAGCRAAGCTGTGAAATGAGAACAACTGAGAAGGCAAAATAGAGAACAGCAAGGGGCCTGGAAGAGCACATCTGGCTCTGCCCAGGGAACACACATCCCCTGCCACTTTGTTAGGCTCATGATGACTGGGCAATTGAGCAGCCAAAACCACCTGAAAATGGCAGGCTGTGGCTAATGTTAAGAGCAGAAAGTGCCTTTCTGAGTGTAATCACTTCATCTTCTCCTGGAGGAGGTGGGATGTYTCTGTGCATGGATGCTTCAGTCACAGCTTGAGTGCCAGTAAAACCAAGGAATGGAAAGGACATTGGTTACAGGGGGCTCTAGCAGGTGGGTCACACTGGATGACATTTTAGGGACCTGACTGGCATTCTGTCTCAACACAAATACAAGATGGAACTGAACAGTAAAACGTGTCTTATTAATTTAACTGCAGCTCCTTGTGGCCTTACAAGCTTAAGCTGAAATAAGGGGATGCAATATTGTTTTGTTGAGTCTAGGGCTCAGCTGTTTAAATGAACTAACTTGAGGAACAAACTACATGCAAGATGTTCTTTTTCTTTTTCTTTTTCTTTTTTTTTTTTAAATCTTTTTTTTCCTCAACTACTAAACCTTTGCAATGTCTGGAGACAGAGCTTGAGAAAAGTGCCCTAGTGCAAGGCAAGCTATAAAGTGCTGGTGACCTTCACCMAGCTCCCTGGAGCCTTCCTTGAGCCTGTGATCATCCATTCACTCAGCAGATTCACTCTTCATCATGGACAGGGTTCATCCCACTCAYCTTTAATCGTGAAGGTATCTTGCAGAAGCAATTTTTCTTCTGTATGGAGAAAAAGAGAAAAGGTAGTCTCCAATTAGTTATAAAACAGAATTGTAAGAAGAAATATGGGACAGTGTAGTTACAAAAAAAGCACCTTTTATTCCACAGAGGCTGTTTTGTAGTTAAGCATCTTTCGAATTTAATACTCCAATTACTTTCAGACTTGCAAGTTATGGAATGAAAAATATTTTTGCTTTTTGTTATCTTTATGTATTGAGTTCATCAGCTCCCATTAAAATAATGCAGGACTTACAGAATTAAGCAGCACATGTAGGAATTACAGTACTATGTAGATTTCTTGAAAAGCCATGACTCTTTACTCACTGMTCCCTCTAAGATTATTTTTATTTAKATAACCAGATTTTTGACCACCAATATGACTTGTCTGTGCCTCTAGGCAATGAACAGATGCACTTCTCTTTCAAGCAATAATATTGTTTACACATGATGGTTTCTTCATTCATTCATCGAGTTTAGACTGAATCTCCTCCAAGAGTGTTTTTTTTCTGTTTAGCTCYTCACAACACCACTGTCTTCTGTAGCAGCCTTGTGTTTACACAAGTAGCCTTTCCTTTGTTCTAATTTTCTAAAGGGTGTGTGAAACACTGGCCACTGTTCCCAGCTTGTTCCACAGTGGGTGCTGAGCATTGTACTGGTGGGTGCTTACAGGACCTTCAGACAGATTACAAGAGAGATTTGCTAATTTTGCACTTTCAGGAAATCCTTCCAGCTAAACATCTGTAGTCATAGCTACCTTTACCATATAGGAAGTTTTCTGGGGCTCAGACCAAATTTTTAAATTATTATTTACTTACTAAAGTAAATATTAATATAAAACATAAAAATATTAATATATTAAAAAAACCTATTACTACTCATTTGTAAGACTTACCATGCTGATTTTCCAATTAGTGTCATTAATGTGCTCAAATTGAAGTGCAATTAACAACATCATACTACTCTTTATCGAGATAAAATAATTAATTAATAAATAATTTTATATCTATAGTTGGCTAAGAGGTCATAACTTTACCCCACAAAGAATTTTTCTTTCATTCTCAAAGATTAGATATTTTGGCAAAATATCTARTTCATTTGGCTCATATTCAGCTCATTTAGTTACTGTATTTATTTTAGGTGTTGCTTCTATTTATCCACAGTCTCCAGAAGTGTTTTCTGGTTTTAG
>NW_026623304.1:1863660-1882206 GCF_030028575.1 Malurus melanocephalus
TTTTTTTTTTTTTTTTTTTTTTTTTTTATTTTCACATGTTAAAGTATATTTTCACATGTTAAAGTACTGGGCTGGTTTTTAATTTCTTGTTTGTTTATCTTCTTATTTCTGAACAATTAAAAACCATCCCGAGTCTCTTTGGTAGTCAGAATGAGCCCCCTCCCCATGTCAGACTGAGCATCTTGCAGTCAGATTGTCTCAATTCTCCCGGGCTCTCTCTCTCTGTCTGTGCAGAGTGCCATCAGCTGTGATGCATGAGCAGAATGACATCATTTTTCTTAATTTCACTTAATTTCCTATGTTATGGATGGTTTTTTATACAAAGGAAAAGATTACGTMGGTGAGAGTAAGGGAATTGTTCCAACACCGAGCAATGCTTGACCAAGTGCTTAAATGGATATTTGTTTATATATGTCAGATCACCAGCTGCACTTTGCCCCTATATAAGGGAAAAACTAGGTTTGGTGACACAGAATGAATGCGAAGAAGACCATCTTCAAAGCTGACAGAGGAAAAAGATCCTAAAATTTGGAGRACAGCAAAGCCAGCACCAGTTTTGAGCCCAAGACCGTCACCAGAGCTAACACCATAACACCCTTGGGAAGTGATCCGCGGCATTTCAGCGGCATTTCCCGGCTGCTCTCCGGGCTCKGCCGGGCACTCGCGGCTGGCAGAGCGGGGGCAGAGGAGGGGAAGGTGCCCTGGCAGCCAGCAGAGTGACAAAGGCGGCTCTGCGGGCTCCTGTCGCCAGTCACCAGGTGGCGATGCACGGCCAGCGAACCGCAGCGCTGCCGGCAGCTCCCCCGCGGGAGATGCTCCGTGCAGGGGAACATCCCTGGGGCCCGCCCCGCCTTCCCCCGAGCACCTCTGATGGGGAAATACCGGGATCACATCGGGTAATTCCCTCCTGAGCTCCCCTTTCCCAYTGCTGTATTCAGCGGGTAAATTTCTACTTACTGCTGTGAGAGCTAGCAGATGGTGTTCAGAAAGGTACAAAATTTATTCCTGACATTGGTCTCCCACTTTTTTTTCCCATCTATTTCTAAAACATAGCCAGAAAAAACCCCCCAAAAAAACCCCAACAAAACATTGTTAAATACAGCAGTTTTTCCTGCACACACTCTTGTCTGAATATTTCCATTGAGCATCTACAGTTTCCTCATGAGGGGCAGACACTGATCGCTTCTCTCTGGTCACCATGGTAGAGCCTAAGGGAATGGCCTGAAGCTGTGTCAGAAGAGGTTTAGGTTGGATATTRGAAAAAGGATCTTCACCCAGAGGGTGGTTGGGCACAGGATTTCCAGGGATGTGGTCACAGCACCAGGCTGACACAATTCAGAAAGCCTTCGGACTCTCAGGCACACGGTGTGATTGTTGGGACTCSCCTGTGCAGGGCYAGGAGCTGGACTCGATGACCCTTTGGGTCCCTTCCAACTCAGCTTATTCTGTGATGCTTTTTTTGGCATCTCAAAGTGACTTGCAGCAACCAGAGATCTCCAGTGCTCTCAGATGAGCTGCTTCGATGGTGTGTAGGGCCACCCTTCCTCCACCATAAGGAGACTTTCAGTCTGTGTTCTAAAAGGCTCAGTCACTTCAGATCACATTCCCTAAGTGTGGAAGACCTTTGAGAAATCAGCTTCTTTGAGAAATCAGCCCCTTTGAGAAAAAGATCTGTGAATTTAAAAATGCTTGTGCAGATTCCACCTCTGTCTTCTGAGTATGCAATTAATTTTCTAGAGTCTGCCACTTCTGTACTGTACAGACTTCWGTAGCTGTGTGATTACTTTCCATCTACTTACAGCTCAACAACTATTTACAATTCAGTTTGAACACTCAAAGCTGTTTCCAAGGAGGAAAGTGAGAAAAAATTTTCATAATATTTAGAAGAAACTATTATCTAAGTTAAATATGGGCCTTTTTTTCTTGCATTCTGTAAGGCAGCATGGCTCTGCAGTACTTTCATAACCACAAGCTGCATTCAAAACCACGTGATTGGTGAAATTTCAGAGTTATAGGATGAAGTATTTTCAGTTAGTCATTTCAGTTTTGCTGGATATAGCTCTGCAAAGCAAAATTCACAAATGATGCACAATTTCTAAAGCTGCCCTGAAAAGATTTCATATTGAACACAGCTCTACAAAACTGTTATCTACCATTAGTAATCAGGTGATTGAAAGAGCACCTACAACTTTTACTGACCTCTTCTTGCCTCTCATGCCCTGTAATGAATACTTTCTACTGGCAGAGAAGAAGCAAAGAAATGAGAAAGGATGAACTGCTCAAACGAAGAGAGAATTTCAGGGCACTCAGATATTGTAACAAGAAAAATCTAGGTAGGTTTATTTTGGCAGGAAGAAGCTGTGACTAATCGTGCACAAAGGAAGCCTCTACAGAGTGGGAGTTTGAGGTGCAGGTGGGGAAAAGAAAGGATGACACCAGAAGAAAGAACATTAACATGACAGAGAATTTATATTTTCAGTGTCTGTCTGGCTTTCCCTTCATGATGCCTCAGTCTGTGTCAGTTGTATTCATTAAGTCCAGAAGTTGCCATGATGGCCAACTTGTACCTACCTTGAAATCTCACAGAGTTAAAACAAAAACGAGCAGATGCTCATTAGATGCTGAGAGTTTAGATTTGACTCAAGAGGAGGAGAAGGAGGGAAACAAGCCCATTATCTGCCAAACCTGCTAACAGAGCTGTAATCACAATCACAGCTCTACTTAAATGCAAGCCCAAACTGTTCTCTAGGTCAACATCAAAGTAACTAGTACGAATACAGGAGAATGTGTGAACTCCTCCTGAAGTCTATCTGTGCCAGCATCTGGGACACCAGCAGGTACATCCACCTCCCAGGCACTGTAAGGGCCATCATGGAGCATGAAAACACAGACCACAGCAACACTTTACCTCCTCAAGTTGT
Source organism: Malurus melanocephalus (assembly GCF_030028575.1). Lineage (NCBI taxonomy): Eukaryota > Metazoa > Chordata > Aves > Passeriformes > Maluridae > Malurus > Malurus melanocephalus. Next base: position 1,866,582 of record NW_026623304.1, read on the forward strand.
GACCCTCTGTGTAGGTCTTTAAATTAATTAGTTTTTGAMTTAGAAGTAGAAATTTGCTTGCCAAATGCACTGCAGTCTTGTATGCTCTGGATCCCAAGTTTATTTCACCTTAAAAAAATGAGTTTCATATGCTTAAACAAAAGCAGAAGAAACCCCCAAAAGTTCAAACTTGTCTGTCAGTGGTTGGCTTTGTTTTGATTTTTTTAACCTGTAATTAAGGTCATTCTTTAAGAGCAAATGGGCTTAAACCAAAGACTCAGCTATAAATTGGCCTGGTGATACTGAGATATCAAATTGGCTAGCCAAACCAGCTAAAGGCAATCTACCTCTAAGTCACTTGTGTAGAGCACTGGGGAGATGCTTCCAGGGCCTGAAAATCCCAGAGGAAGTGAAGAGAGTTTATTCTGTGAGTCTCATCTACATCTGATGAACACCCAGAGAGCCAACCCCAGAATTTCAGCACTCCCATGACTGAACAGAATTGGCCRGAGCAGGCCTGAGCGGAGCAGAGGAAAAAAGTAAAAAGTTCACAAGTGTTAAATAACTGTTGGGAATTAGCTGAATACTGCATTTTTTAAAATAAACCAGACCTGACCTTCTAAGAACTCTCTAGAGGGATTTCAGCTAAAAAGAAGCAGCTTGAAAATATAGCAACTAAAAGGTCTCAGGAGAGAGAAGAAAGTATATAGCCTTTCCAGAGCAATGGGAAACCATCAACCAGGTAATTGTTGCAAACAGGATTCTRTGTGCTGAACATCACAGAAGGATGCATCACTGAAGTGAGGGACCATACATAAAGAACAGAAAAGGGGGGATCCCCAACCCCTGTAGATTATTGATTAGTTTCTTGGCAATATCTGCTCTGCACTGACAGCTTAGAAGCATAGACAGAGGTGAGACCATGCAGGTAAATCAGACAAGGTGTTCAAGTCTCTCCCTGAATCGTAGCAGGCTCATCAGATTTTCTGCTGGAAGACTGTTTCTTCATTTGTGTCTAGAACCAAAAGGGAAACTATCAGAAGACAAAGACAACAAATACATCCTGAGCTATGAAATAACAAATACGTGAAAGAAGTTGTTGCAGGTTAAATCAGTCTGAAGCAGCATTGCTAGCTCGTGAACATTCTAGTCTGAAAAATGAAATTATATATTCAGGTGTCATCCTCTGAAGAATGAGAATATTCAGCAGTTTTACGGTGTGGAATTAGTAAAATTCTTATCCTTAGGACTACAATTTTACCTTGAAATTTCTACTACATGAAACTACATGAATGCCCCCAAATTATTCAGAACTCAGTCCTGTGGCATTTGCAGGACTTTCCTTGACATAAAAAGAAATCAGTACTGTTATATCTCTGAGTCTTACTGTGTAGTGWAAATTCAACTTGGTTCTGTAGCCTAATTCTTAACACACACAAAAAATAGTTGAGTTCAGAGACACATGGATGTATCCTGAGGCTTACAGACATATTCCTCAGCTGTGGAAAAMAAAGAAAAAAGAAACAAAAAAGAAACTATATATTACAGTTCTCACATATTTGTAATTTTCAACAGAAAATTTGGATGGAGATCATCCATCCCTGCTGGGCAACTTCTAAGAGACAATCTGTGTAATTGTGTGGCTGCTACACTCCACATTGCATRCATCTGAATTAAAGTAGAAATGCCTGTAAGTTATAGTCCAACCCAACATTATTAGTGTAATTAGCGTATCACGCTTATTGTAACTCAGTAGTGAGTTGCTGCAAAGATTTCTCTGAGCTCTATGGAATGGCCTGGAAAAGATTGAGTCACTTTACACAATTGAGAATGTCACCAGGGAGAGGGATCAGATGTACAATACTATTATAAGAACATGTTCATACCATTTCCAATGTTTTTTTACYTCCCTTMCARTAGACAAARGTGAATAATTTGCAGTGAGAATACRGGGACTGYGAGTAGTAACATTTACCTCAGGAATATTTTTCTCAGATATTTTCAGCCTAGCTACAAGAAGGAAAACCCAAATAAAACCATTCTTCAGAATTACCTTTTAAATCAAAGTCAACCTCGCTAGGCATGAGTTGGAACCGTTCAGAGTCAATACTGCTGTGTCATGCTTGGAGGTAACTGGTTTTATAAATCTCTCTGCAAATAAAAAAGCTATGCCTGGTATGTCTAGGACTGTGTAAACATTCCCCATTTTGTGGCAGCCATATTCTGTTCCAGGCAAAATAATTTAAAATCCTGTCTGAAGAAACCTTGCCACAAGTGATGCAGAATGTAAGCCTGACATTTCACTTCTGTCCACTTACTTTGACATTTTGATTTCTTGAATACTCTTCTGGGTCCCTGGGTACCTAATTAATGAATTCAGGGTTCAGAACCTGACCAGGCTTTGCTCCAGCCTCTAGAGTAATAACATCCTGAACAGGCAGACATAGGGCTCCCAAAAATGCCAATGTTTCCATGAGAGAGCTGGGTTGGAGGAGGTGGAAGTTTTGGGCTGCTCTGAAGCAATTTGTACAGCAGTGTTGCCCATGGGATGGACACASCAGGGACTCCCTGGCTGCTTCACAGACCTTGAGGCCAGCAACAGGAATATTATGATCCTCTGGAGCAGCTGCCGAGTAAAATACTTTGCTTCAAATATATTGCATTCAGCTCCTTCTGAAATAAAATTTTCTTTGCTTTCTGGTTCACAGATTTCTGCTTGAAATAGAAGAAATCAAATTAAAATAATCAAATAATGTGTCATAAACCGTGGCTCCTGGCTGTTCAGTGATCTCCATGTGGTGCTGTTCTCTAGAATAAAAGTTTATTTGAGGACAGTCCCCACTACTTTTCTGCTGGTGGATAAAACAATAACAAGGATGCTGGTTGCAGCTGGATTGAAGCTTGCTTTAGTCCCAAAACAGCATGAAGCAACTGCAGCCTTAACATCTGCACAAGAAAGAGCCATGCACAATTTTGACAAAATCAATCAATGCAAGAATCTTTAAAACAATACCTGAAGTGAGAGYAGAAAGAACTCCAGCTCTGATCCATCACTGCTTTCACTCAAATAATGTATTAATTTAAAAAACATCCCCTGCAGCAATCTTTAGCAAAGCAAAGGAGGAACAGAATGAATTTAATCAATGGGTTTTCCCTTAAGAAGAGGCTGGTTTGGTAAACCTCTGCAGGCATCATCAACAGGCACGGTGCTGCTTTCCTTTCTTTTTCTGGACCATGCCCTATCCCTGAAGAATTTCATCTTCCTGCTCAATCTCATCTCAATGAAAATTGGCACCATGGGTGCAAAGGTGACTGGGGATTTGTGYTCCTTCCTGTGTTTCCCAAGCAGCAGCTGCAGATCTGCTGGTGAGCATGCTGTCTATCTGAGTGATGGCTAAAATTAATMTTATTTTGCTGTTTCAARCACAAGTTCTGAGAAGGAGGTCAARCAGGCAGCTGGAGCAGAGTTCTTCCCTCTCCCACCATCCCTGGCACCTACCATTTATTGTTTTTGCTCTCTGAGCAGCTYAGTGGGCTAAGTGGAAACATTTTACCACAGAGTGGCAAAGTGGACCCTGTTTCAGAGAGGAAACAGTGAGGAGTGCGATTTGTATTTGTTGTCCTCTTGTGCACTCTCCAGCAGCTCTGTAAAACTGCTCTCACTAGCAGGAAGAATTTGGCCAGTGGCAAGACCACGGCCTCAAAAGACTGGGAAAACCCCACTTCCAGGGGTTTGTCCAGTCTTTTCCAGAGGTATTTAAGATATATCAGTAGGGCTCTTARGCAAAGGCTAACTTTGGTCAGTTCAGGGTGTAGAACAACAATTCATCAAAAAACACTCCAGAGGTGCTGGGAAGTTGGATTGCAGCCACTTAAATGATTTCTAGGATGGTGTCAGTCCGTGCAGACAGCAGAGACAACACAATTATGCACTGAGCCTAAGCACAGGTCAAGACTAGGCTGCCTCTGAAATCACAAAACCAAATGAAAAACAAAGCCAGTGGCACTTGCAGAATGACAGCTCTTCTTCTGCATCCAGWGGATACTACTGCCCCATCCCCTCTTCCACTGAAAACTGAAAGCACAAGGAAAAAGCCCTGAAAAGCCAGACTTCAAACTCTCAAAGTTTAGGCTGACTTAAGAGGGGGAGGATTGGGACTGGGACATGGCCTCRCTCATGAATCTCCCCTACCAGATGGGAACCCTGGCAGCCTAAGAAAGGACAGCACACTCCTCCTGTGTCCTATCCTCTTATGTCAACAAGAGAAGGGGCTACTCCTGCTCCTGGACCCCTAAACAAGAAGTTGATTCCAGCAGGAACAGCACCCAGTGCCTCTGGTGATGATTTCCTTCGTATTTCCATGGCAATTTGGAGATGCTATTTTGAGTGAGTGATGATATAACAAAGGACTAAATGAAATATTCATTTCCAATTGCTTTAGAAAATTAGCTCCATAGGCAATTTTGGCATAATTTACTAGATCCACTAAAATGCTTGTAAACACTTGTTAAATTATATAAATTAGAGGTAAGAAGTTGCAAGTGCATTTTTGCTCAGCTTTGCTCCCTGTTGACACAGATGTCTGTGGACTATGATTCATCAATATTGTTTTGGAGTTGGATTTGCTCTTAAGCACAGAAGCAAGTTTACACTAAATGAACAAGTTTGTAATGCATTTACTCCAGATTTTCCAGGAAAAATTAATCCTGGCAGTTCACTTTATCCTGGCTGTCAGGCAGCCCACAAAATGTTTTTCTCAAAAGTCTTTGCACAGCTGAGAGTGGTCTTTGGGCTCGTTTACTTTGTGACAAAAGGCAGAGAGTGAGTGCTGATATCACTCTCATATTGTTTCCAATAAAGAGTTAATATAATTTAAGAATATGGATCAAAGGAGACATTGATCTTTCATTGTTAATCCCCAAGAAGCAGCTAAAAGGCTGGAATATTCAGAAGGACATAAACATTCTGTTCATGTTTCAACTTGCTTGCTAAATCTTTACTTACCAACATTGTGGGATATAAGCGGGGTTTTAGGGTGGGGTATTTCTTSTCCCACTTCATTATTCCTACTAATAATTTAAATTACCATCTGGCTCATATAATTATAATAATCTTTGTTAAGACATTTGCAATTTGTAATATGTTTTGTAACTTAATAGGTTAAGTTTACTAGATAATGTGTGTACCTTAGGGAGAGGAGAGGACATTGCACCAGCAACTCACTGCAATAGGTGAAGTGAAAAAACACCAGGAGAACAAATTCTAGGGGAAAATTAAGGAAACTGAATATGACATTGGTCTTGTGGGCTAAGGCAAATACGGCAGATAAAGAAAATTAGGAATTTGAGAACGAACGCTCTTGGTTGAGAAAAGAAGATAAGAAATTCAGTTTTCAATAGAATGAACTGTGTGAATTCAATAGTGTGAACTGCAGAAGGCTTGTCGCTATGAAAAAAAGCAGCAAGTGTATTTAATTAAAAATATTGCTTTTTCATGTAAGAACATGCAGTCTGGGCTGTGTCAACATGCTGCCTGCCTAATCTGAGTATAAACAGGGCTGGTAGAAGTGAGATAAAGTACAAGCCAAGGCAATGGCTTGCTTGTTTGGGTTTTTTCTTTTTCTTTTTCTTTTATTTTTATTTTTCCTTTTTTTTTTCTTTTTTTTTATTGTCACTCTACCTTGTGGAATTTTTTCAGGCATTAAGCAGCCTCACGCTCTTTCTCAGATCCTAAATTGGATCATTCAGTTAGGAACTGAAAAACACCAGAAGTTGGATCTTGGGAGATGACAAAGGGAGCGAAGACATCCCTCTTGAATACTGAGATATGTTGGACCCAAGAAGTTTTGGAGTGCTCTTGGCCCAAAGACYKGTGAACTTTTTTCCAATTTATTRCCARTTGAGTRTWTGAAGAATGCAAAGAAGGGTTGTGGAGGGGGCATGGAAACTCAGTAAGGCTCACATGCAGCAGTGCACTGAATACACTGAATGTTTTCCTGATCTGCACAGGAAGTAAATTCCTATTTCATATCCAAGGCTCTTACTAACCTTTAAAAYCACTTGGAGGAAAACAGAACATCACCTGAAGGTCTTGGCAAATGTTGGAATGGACTTTGATGAGTTTTGGCTCAGGGTAAGAGGATCCTCACTGTCCAGAGTATACTCAAATATGGACTCGATTAGAGCAAACGAAAAAAACAGAAAGCAGGATTAAATTCCAGAACATAAACACATACCTCCAGCATATTTTGGCAAACTTTTTCATCATTTGGGAATTGTCAAAAAAACCTGAAGAGCATAAAAATCAGTCAAGCTCTATTCATTAAGCACCTTTTTAATTTCTCTAGTTGGTACATTTGCATGTTAATGATGCTACAAAAAGTCTTCAAGTTATAGTTACTGTTAGGAAATAAAGAGGAAGAATTMGATTGTTTGCAAATTATAGCATCCCTGTTCTGAAAATTTCAGATTATGCTTTTAGTACCATGATCTAGTTTCTTTTCTGCATGTACCAGCTTGTTAGGAATAAAAATACGAAAGTGAAAAATTGTATTAATACAAGCACGAGAGACTTCAATTCTCAAACGCAATTACAGCAACTCAAAGCTGAAGTGCTGGACCAGAACAAATTAAATGGTGTAAGTACTAATACTTCTTCACCTTCTATTAAAAAAAAAAGACAAGAGTTGAGGGAAGAAGTTTTGAAACCCCTGCTCAGTCTCCAATGAGCCACAGTTTGATGAATTTGTTGATGTGTGACATGAGCTCGAGTCAGGAGCAGCCCAATGTCACCAGAGACTTCCACTGGCAGCAGAATCAATAGGCATTGCAAAGCCACTTATACATTAATGCTACAGGTTCTTAAATCTAAGAATAAAAAAGTAATCTTTTTGGTGACCAAAAGACAGAGAAAACTGTTAAAATGAATATATTTTCATCTGAAAAAAAAAAAAAATCCTTAATTTAAAAGGAACAGAACACTTTTTCTTTTCCCCCTGCAAATTAAGGCAGACACRGTGTCCCTAATTCTTTTTCCCTGCCAGTACTCTCTTCATGACAACTTCTGTCAAAGAACAGCTGAAGAAAACAACATGGGCACATAAAAATGTGACAGAACCAAGTCTCTAGCTGACAAAGAGTTTAATTTTTTTTGGCTCCTAAAGAGAATGGAGTGAACTTTCTCCAGCAGATGTAGTTTTAGACAAATAAACAAGCATACATCTATTGTTTGACTATCAAGCAACAGTATTCAATTGTACCTGTTTTCAGAAGAAGCAAGAAATKGTCTGATGTCTTTAGAAGTCATGTGAGTAGTGAAATGAATTACACCTGGGGATACCACATGGGGTAGAAATTAAAGAAAAAATACTTTATACATTAATTCTGGCATGTAATCTAGTGAATTTTTCCATCCAAAAATTCAGACAGAAATAGAAACATGACCTAGGGAAATTAGGTTAACATCAGTCCCAAGCAAAATCATGGGGAAATTAATGCAAGATTCAACTGATAGTCAGTGAAGGATCTAATTAATGCCATCAACWGAGTTTTATGGAAAACATCCTTAAGGATCTATGGTTTGTTTAATGGAGAAAACTACAGRTWTGTAGTGYAGTRTAGTATAGTATACACAGACCTTGCTCAAGTGTTCAATTAATCTTTGCAGTGTGTTCTGATAAAAACTGGCTCACATAAATGGATTTGAATTGACAGGCTGACAGACACAAATTTATTAAAGAACCATAATTGAAATCACATTGTTTCTAGAGATTTTTCTTGCATTGAAGTAAATTAGACCTGATACAACTCAATAATTTTCATTAGTGATGCTGAAGTACTTTTAAAAACTTTGATGATCAGATTTTCAGATGACAAAGGTGAGTAGAATGAAAACATTAAGACAGACAAGCGGTCATAGAAAATGACAGAGACAATTTGAGAGGGATGAAATTTTCWTTTTAACAGGTTTCAGTGCAAAGCACGGTATTTAAACACACAGATTACAGAACAAGCTTAGAAGATGACAATATCCATCCTGGAGCAGCAACTCAAGGAAGACTCTGCCACAAAATCCAGAAATCCAGCCCTGAGGTCTCTGTGTCATGGTATAAGAGAAAAACAGGTCCTGAGCAGACTTCAAGGGCCTGAACACCTTTTTCTGTAGAGTTCCAGTGCTTCATAAACAAAGAACAAAAGGCAGCATCCCTTACCCCCAGAAATTAAATAGCACTGAGGTAAATTTACTGGCAAGTGGAAACAAGAGTTCACATATTCCTGCAGCATTCACACGGATCTGCTACAAATGCCAATTAAAACAGCAAAATGGGTAATAAATCAAACATCACACGGGGAAAAGGGTAAGGATGGCAGTGTAAACCCTGGTGCATTTCTCCAGGTGAGTGAGGAAAGAGAAACTGAGCAGACACAAAGGCCCCTGAGACAAAGGACAGCGCTGGAGCCAGCTGAGGCTGTGTGATTYATGGCATGAAGGATCCTGGCTTCTGGGAAGCTCTGGCATCCTGTGCATCAGTAGCAATCGCCAGCTGGACAAGGATCAACTCTGACAGCARCAGCAGCACGTCTCACAGATGGGAWTGATGAATGCTCAGAGGAGGTTCATGGATTAAGTGTGCTTATATTAACCTGCAYTGCACTGTTTTTATTTCTGCACCTCCAACCCCTTGGTTAATCCCTCCTTGGCAAGGTTTCCATGCRTTGTACTCAAGGGGAAGGTGCAGAGCTTGATCTAATCCTGACTAAACAGCAGCTTAGCAAAAGTACAGTGAGAGCCTTCAGGGTCAGCCTGCAGCCACTGACTGCAATCCTGGCCCTGGCAAAAAGCCAGAGCAATCCTGGCTYGTTCTAACCTGTGACAACCAAAGGACCACAGGCCAGCAGAGATTTGACACCTCTATAAAACACTTTGCCATCCCAGTCTTACCCAYCCTTCTAACTCTCCTTGGAGTCCCACACCAGTGGGAGTATGCTGGTGGTGCTCCAAATGCCACCTTGATGAATATAAAGGACAATGTAGAGGGATCAAGCATGAATTAATTTTGCTTTTTCAGGAATCCTGCCTGAGGGGTGGAAGGCAGCAATGGCTCTTTCCTCTTTCACAGACAAACTTCGCTGTGAAGATTTTTCTGCAGCACAGGAAAAGAGTGGAAAAGCTGCTGTCTCTGGAACACCTAGGGGAGTTTTGATTTTGCAAACTCAATTTTTGGTCAGCAGTCCTTTGCTAATGCARCAATCCTTCCTGTCATGCCATGCATACCAGTGGGAGTTTGCAGCCTCTGTATACAAGATGGAGAACAGGAAAAATACTCTTACTGTAAAAGCCACAAAAAGACAAGAGGCCAGCAAAATCTTTACCTCGGAAAGCAAGAATATTTGCAAATTCTTGTTTAATTCTCTTGTTTCACAAAGACCCAGATTGTTGTGTACTTCAGGCACACACAATACATTCTGTGGACAGTGGAAGAAAGCTGCTGTATTGAAAAGAGGGTGCCACAAATACCTCCCAAACTCCCAGCTCYAGCCTTCATCTATGTCAGTGAAATCAGCAGGACAACACTGTGTCAGGTGTGTCTTGAGTAATGTTCAAAGGTGCCTCATGCAATCTGTGGCAGCCACTTAAGGGAAACACAATGCTGTCCATGCTCACTTCTGGGTCCAGACAGGGAATGTGCACAGACACTGTGTCCTCCTGGAGAATGCTGAACYGTGAGCTCTTTGCTTCCACATCTCYGCATGAAAACMTTTCATCCCTTYTCCATACACAGGATTGCATCTGATTCAGTGASAGCMCCATATGTGACAGCTTAAGGACAAYGATCAGTGGCAGAGATATCAGTCACTTATATCTCATAACACCTCAACTTCCAAGCAGATGAAAGATCAGATGAGATTAGCACTGATGCCTGACTTTACCCCTCCATCGGAATTAACGAGGTTCACCRGCACCAGCCCAACACCAGAACTGAAATGGAAATATCAAGTGGATTTGAGGCCTTTACATAAATGCTGCATGAGCATATTTTTCTCAGTCTGAAGTATGAGAAGCCTTAACAAGGCAGCATTGACCCAGAGTGGCAGTGTCTGCTGCAGGCAGAGAGCAGCAATGGTCAGCAGCAGGCAGGTGAGCAGCACCTCCAAGAGAGGCATCACCAAGCTCTGCAACACCTCCCTTTCCCCTGAGACACTGAGCACCACCTCCCCAGGAGAGGCAAAACCTTGTGTTCCTCAAGAGAAGCTCTGCAGCTTTGTTTACACTTGACATTTAATATATTACATAAAATCCACTGAGCTTCAATAAACAAAAACAGGCGACCATGAACTCTTTGAACATTTCCCTTTACACAGACTGGTACAAGGTATTCCTTCCTTTTCCAAGTGTTACAATACAACAGCATGTGGTAATGCAGACTTTTCCTTCAAGTACTGTGAAAAGCAAACATCTGCCATCACCTGATTCCTGTCAATAGTGTAGCACCTGGTTCTTCAACAAATCTCTCTGAAAAAAAATGAAAGCAATAAGCAAATTTAGGTATCACTYGCCAGCACAATAACCCAAAGGAGCTATTAGAAGGCATTTGGGGCACRAAATGTGTATTTATGACTGTACAGCACCTAGCACAAGAGAATTTTGAAGCCTGATTAGGCTGAAACCCCTACACACTGCCACTCAACAATAAATAATATTATTAACACTAAGAATTAAAACACAAGCTGACCACGTTGCTATGGAAATATGCGAATATGGCAAATATGCCCTCCTGAACAGCAGCCAATAACTGGGAATGGCATAAAGGAAATGAGTCTAAAATTAATTACTAAAATAAATAGGATGCCTTTGAAAACAGAAGGAAGAAAGCCTTGCTTGGTCAGGCATCAGGAAATACAGGTGCATTAATATTTACACTTTAGCTTCAATAACATTTCCAATARCAGTTACAAAAAAGATGGGAAGAAGAAAAACAAAGTAAACAAACAGAAGGTGGATAAATATAGCTAATAATCTAAAATCTTTTAAAAGCAGAAGCTTTAGGTCTTACAAGAAAACATTGCTTCCTTTTCTGGTTTGAAAATGAAARCACTACTATAATACATCAAGATAAACAATTTAAGTGCCAAAASACAACAATAATGCTATTCTTCATTGAAAATTTATGCACCAGMCAAGGCAGGGATGCATCTAGAAGAGAAATCCTCTTTGGACTTCCTTTTATCATCAYGTTGCCACCTGGTAATTTCAAATCAGAGCGTGTGCCCCCGCGCCTGAGAATGCATTTCTCTTACACCTAAGGGAGGGTGGCCCCTTCACCCAGGTCCTGAGCATTTCCAAACTCTGTGTCCAATTCCAGCTTATGGAGACACTTGAGTTGGTACCTGAGAGTAGTCATAGTGCTTCTACAGAGAAAGAAAAGGAGCAATTTAAACAATTTGTGGATAAACGTAATCGAAGGGTGATGRAGAGGCCCAGGAAATGACAGTGCTTGTTCAGAAAAGCAGTGAGCAAGAGGGGATAGAAATAGTTTTGCTTTCCTGTCCCCACAAAGCAATCCATCTCCTGAGAGGTTTGTTTTCATCTCTTGACAGAAACCTGCATTCACAATTTCTCAAAGGACTGCCTTCCCTGAAGCTCTTCTGCCGTGCCCATACTCAAGTGGTCTCTGCTGGATTGTGTTTGTGCTATTCTATTCTCACAGCTACCGGAAATTTCCTCACATATACTGGGAGTTATTCGCCAGCAGAGGTGATTAATTTTTTGTCAACAAAACATTCTGGTGATTCCGAAGGCATTTATTTTTTTTGTGCTCATATGTTCTTGTGCTGATTTTCCCTCAAAATTGTGGCCGAGAATATAATTCTGTCATCTTTCTGGTGGAAAAACCTGACATATAGGGACAAGGATGTAACTCCATTATATAAATCCTAGGCAGTACACTGCCTTTTGAAATACTGGTACATCACTGCTTGAAGATACACTTCTGAGGTGGATTCCAACTTCAGCATGAGGAAGCAGGGAAGACATTCCCCCRCCTTGAAACACACATTTGGGCACAGGTACCCCCACTCAGAGCAGGGGATTCAAAAGCTCCACTCTCCCTGGATTGTCCTGGTCAGCAGCAGATGACACAGAACATGTGCAGAACAGAGGATCAGACTGTTCATACAGAGATTTAAAGGGCAGAGAACAGGAAAACACACACAGAAACAGTGTCCTTACACCARCTCCCCATATTGCCCTGGGTAGAGACTGGTGCACACAGCCAGGAGCTGTGCAACCCCCCTGTGAGCAGCTTGATTTTAAAAACTGATGCCTAATGAACGACATACATCTCCATTCGAATCCCAGCAACAATTTGTACTTTTCTTTCCCCATGGACAGTACACAGAAATACATTAATAATAATTTAAACACCAGAGGTTATGGAAATTTTTCAGTAGAATAAAGCCATATATAGCACAAGAAATACACYTTACAAATAGGAAACATTTCCACAACAGGTAGGGGAAAAAAATGGATTATTAAAAGCAACTTGTCATTTTTCATTTAAAGACACCACCATCAATAAAATCAGTTCTTTGCCTTAATGCAAGTTCCCTTAAAGGCAGGCTCCATCACTTCATGTTGAGCTTGAAGTTGTGTCTGAAGCACTGAAAGAAGATTGAAGAGTTACCTGGAGTAAAATAAACGAATTGCAGAACAGAGACTGTGGGTATCCAAAAGACGTCAGCTCCTTTGAAAAATGTTACATTGTATTAGAAGAGTGGCAGGCAAATCTGCTTCTCATCTCATTGCTCTGAACTGTCCAAGTATGTCAGGGTCATTGATAGGAATATTTTTCACCCAGGACCAAACAAGGAAGTACCACTTGGTGGTGATTATTGAGAACAGAACAAGATATTAAAGATATTCTTGTTCACAGAAAAACTCAAACACTTCTGAAATAACTGAGGCTGAGCATTGTGAACAAACTGCTGACAAATGACTGAATCTTAATTAGAGAAAGAAACCAACAGTAAAAAGAATGACGACTGATGCTACTATTCCACACACTTCAATTGATTAAGATCTCTCTCACAAAAAACAACACTAGAGAAAAACAGATCAGAAAAAAAAATACCAGCAACAAGGACAGAACATCACATCAGCTAAAGAGGCAACTAGGAGCACCATGTCAGTGCTTTGAGAAGCAGGCTCTGCTCCACAGAGGCTTTGTCCGGAAAGCTGATTTTCCATTTATACTTTATAGTCAGTGATGGTCTAATCACATCGTTCTTTTTTCTAATATCTTCAGGATGCCACACAGGTTGGAAATGTAATACAGTGACTGGCAGCTTGTGAAAGGGCCCTAAACCTGAGGCAGAAAGGATAGAAGACATTTATTTCCATCTCTTCTAAACTGAATTCCAGCCAAGGCACTGTTGAAAACTGGATAAAATACTTAGAAATCTGTGTTGTATTGACAAGACAATTGAGAATTGGGTTCTTATACTGAACTGGAACCTGAGACATCAAATGCTCTATCAGCAAATTTTCAACTGTGAAGCATTAAAAGGCAAATTTTTACTGCAACTCTCCAGCCCTCTGCACCTGCTCTAGATAGAAATAAACTTRTTCATTGAAACTGGAAATAGTGATAAAAATGTATAAAGGGGGAGGAGAACAACAGTGCACTCATAAAGAGCATCTGTCTTCAGAAGGGAGACATAAAAAGCTGGGGAAGAAACAATGAATTTTATGGAGGCAGTGAGAAAACAAAGATAATTAAAAACAAAACTGAAACTCTTTACCATTATGAAGCCCATGTAATAGCTTCCCTACCAGAAAATAAAGGAACTGAATTCACATTTATGGGGGAAGAAAGTTCTCCTGGCACCAGAAATATGCAACAAATGTTTTTTGTTTGTTTATTTGGGTTTTCTTAAAAGTTTAGATGAGAACCAGCTCCTGTAATGCTAGAAGCATTCTGGTGCCATCAGTCTCCAGTCCCTAAAGGACACTCAGCAGGGGCAGTCACTGTCACCTTCGCTGCCCCAGCTGCTTCTCAGTCTGTGCTCCCCAGCCTTCAAACTGGTGTTTTGTTTCTGTAGAGAGGCAAACATTTGCCCTGTCTATCTCTTCATCTAAGCCAGCAAGTGCAGCAATTAATTTCAGTTTTATTAATCCTGTCCTACAAGTGCTTGTAAATGGAAACATTGCCTGGCTCATGCAGCAGTGTTCTGGTCACCTCCAGTTYCACCACCACCCGAGTTCAAACACTCATTACCCACCTCAAATCATCCCCTCCAGTCATGTAACTGTATGTGGTGCAGATATCAAGCTGGTTTGAGAAATAAAATGCAAATAACAACCAACAGTTACACCTTTCTTCCTGCCTGCTAGGAACATTTTCCAATCTCCAGTTCTCACATGTTTTTAGCCGCAGTTAAAAAAACATTTTCAGGTTTAATACCACACCACAGCCAAAGTTCTGGCAGGTGGAATCCATCCCCTGGTCTTGCAGCAGTGATGGACAGAACTGTACCTGTTTCTCCATTTCTCCAGAAACCCCTCCAGCAAGAGAMACGCAGGCAACCTCACCCCACACCCTGCCACCTCCCAGTGAAAGACAGAAGGGCAGCTGAAAGCACAGCCTGCACATATAACTACTGCTGCAGGGACACCAGAGATCCCATTTCAAGGCTAATCTAAACTCCCTACTGTGCTGTGTGTGGAAGTCTGCCAGTGCTTTAAGAGCAGGAGGTGGCTGCATGCCAAAGGCCCATTTCAGGGCACRTATAACCATGCGTGCCAGGGTGTGAGGATTGCTTCCTCTTCTGTTACACTCTGTTATTGTTAATAATGCAGCAAAGTTTAAAATACTATGCACCCAAGGTCTCTGGTGGGAAGCAGAGCCTCTGCAGATGAAACAGGTTAAGCCAAGAGCTTCCTTTCCTGCAAGCCCTGTCTGAAGCACAGAGTGAGCCCTGCCTTAATTCCCTCTCCAGACAGTAAGGTCAGCCTGGCAGCAAGAGAGTCTTCTTGGAACAAGTTTTTCAAAAAAAGCAAACACAAGCAACTGCCCATTAACAGCTCCATGCAAGCAGCAGTGGAGCTCTGAAACCAAGTTTTTCAGCCCTGTCTCCACCTTGCTGATGATTTCATGCCAGGGCCCACCCCTGCTGCTGTTTCTTCACCTCCCTTCTTCTTTGAACTCCCCGAGCACATATTGTACAGCAGATGTGTGGAGCTGCCTTCCCTCCTCCCTTSCAGCCATTGAAGCCCTTAAGTCAAGGCTGAAAAAACTCTCAGAGACTCTCTCATGCCCTTGACCTTTGCTGTTGTGCTCATTTCTGTATCTGTTYGTAGCACTGAGGGAAATGACCCAAACATACTTTCTGTAGGATCTTTACCAGGTTTCATCTTGCTCCTTGCCTTGCTCTCTTCATGATGAGCAAATCCCTGCAGGTCCCACCTGCCCCCAGCACCATTCCTWCATTGTTCTCTCACTTGGGGAAAGAAATACCCTGCATTTGTCCTCTGAGAAACAGGACTGACTATGATTCTGGTTCACAATTGAGAAGTATGTAATCCTTTTTATTATTTGCAATAAAAGTCTGCAAGACATCAACCTAAAATTTAAGCTTTTGGATGCTA
>NW_026623304.1:1882714-1987945 GCF_030028575.1 Malurus melanocephalus
AAGTGTCAGAGTATTATGCAGCCCTTATCACTGTCAGTATTATTCCATACTGTTTTCATAGCAACTCCTGCTGAGATTCATAAACTGTTTGCACATAAGGATTACTAATGAAGTTCAGTCTCATTCTTCAGCCCCCCTCCAGCCCACAGTGCAAAATATAGMTGCACTTTGGATTTAGAAGACTGAGTAATCGTGCCAGGTACCTATCATTTATCTGTGGAGAAGGGAGCACTTTCTACAAGAAGATTCCTGCCTTTTGCCCCTTTGCTTAGCTCTGTATCAAGACAGAAGGACTCTTCTGTGGGCAGGGAGATAATCAAGGCTTCTAATCACAGAATTTCAGAATGGGAAAGGTTGGAAGGAACCATGGTGGGGTCATCTGGTCCATCCTCCCTGCTCAAGCAATGCCCCTGGAGCACATTGCACAGGATTGCATCCAGATGGTTCTTGAATATCTCCAGGGATGGAGCTCCACARTCAGCTCCATGTTCCAGTGCATGGTCACCCACAGAGTAAATCAGAGCATTCAGTCCTAAGGAAAGCATTAGTAGGTTTCAATACCCTACTCTTTAGTAAGACTGCTCACATTTAAGAGGTAAAGGATGATTGATGTAGTATTCATATKTATAGTATGAATCTGGGAGTAAAGATGCACCTTAAAGTGCTGCCTTAACCTTAATTTTTGTATCTTGGCACTGAGTAAATGCCCTAAAGTCCAAGAAAACTGATGATGACAGATCTYTTGGAAAAACTTGGTTAACATAAATAGCCTTTCACAGATCAGGCAGTTATCTCTTCCAGGCTGTATTTCACAGTCCCAAAATACTTGGTGTTAATATTCATCCTCTACTAACAATATCAAAGCACCCCTGCAACATTTTCACACATTTAACAATTTTCAGGTTTAGGGTCTTTTTTTCACAAGCCTTTGTAGATAACAAGAGACAGAAAGTTTCAAGACAGGAAATATTTGTCTGTGCATCACATATTTGTCTGTGCAGCCYTTATGAAGAGCACATCTGGAACAGAGAGAGGAAGAAAAGTCTTGCAGAAAAGCAAACCTCCAGTAGATTGGTKGCATGTCAGAATCTGTCAGCAGCGTGACTCATTCTGTGCTCGTTTCTACCGTAACAAATTATTGCTTTTCTAGGTAGGAATTTTCTCACCCACTGTTTTGCTGCTGCACTGCACGAAATAACCCAGCACTGAGCACCCCACTGCAGGGGTGCCACATGCAGTTAATCATCAGCAATATGATTTTGGCAAAGGATGGATGAGGGTGGTAGTGCAATGCATGAATAAAGCAATATTAAACACATAAACAATGAGCAGTAGCAGGTGGATCCAAAACAAATGGCAGGACATAATTGCAGTAGGTTATTTTACACTGAAGTGTCAGCTTGAGTCCTGTCTCAGTTTGTCAGAGTTACTGCCATCAAGCAGTCACTTACTTTCCTCTTTCTAAACATGACAGTGGCCACAGTAATCCTGAGAGGGAAGATCCAGATTTCCAAGCACACAGAGCACAGCTACCACCACCWCAGCAGATTATCACTCTCTCTTTTCTCCTTTTCCTCACAATAGACATTCTCTTCAGCATTTCTGTCATCCTTTCTTAGCCTCACTACCACCCTCTCTGCATGTATCCTCTGTCCCAACCTTTGGACAGTTGATAAAAAACCTAAAAGCCATTCCCTAGAAGCCACAGCAGAATGCTGTGAGGTGTCAGTGAATGCTGGGTTTTCCCCAAACACCTGAGATTGCCTTGAGCTGCAGAGTGGGTAAGAAGAAAAACTGTGAGTGCACAAGTAGACACACACACAAACACAAAAAAAAAAAAAAAAAAAAAAAAAAAAAAAAAAAAAAAAAAAAAAAAAAAAAAAAAAAAAAAAAAAAAAAGGCTTCTGGTGCGAAAAGGACATATTGGAAGATGTCCCTTTCCATTTCCATTGTGTTTCCAGAGACGGGAAGAGAAAGAGCTGGCTTCACTCCCACACTTTCCCTGGGGTCTTGCCATTGGGCTTTTGCTGGAAGAATAAATTAAAAACTCAATTAAWAATTGCAAATCAAAAGCATTCCCCACCTCAAAGCATACACCCTTCTGTCTCCTGTAAAATGACTGTTGAGGTAGTCCAAGGTGAGTGGGACAGAGAAAAGGCTTCCTGGGAAGTCAGAGCTGAAGCAAGAAATATGAATTCACTGATATGAAATGAGATATAGCTGGTACAAAGTTAAATGATTGTTTTTAGAACTGCTTAAACAGAACATGCCTCTTTTCTTCCATTTTCTTCAATTTTGTTGTTTTCCCTCAGTGTTACAGACGAYAAGTGACAAAAGGATTATGACTTCTAATCAATACTAATGTAAAAATCGAGAGCAGTCTCTGTGGTGTGACTGCTCAAAAGTAATGGCAGGCTGCAGAGACAAGAACCTGCTCCCAAATTAAAGGGAAAACCAAGAAAATCTTCCTAATCATGTCCATCACACTGACTTTTGTCCTGACATCTCTCAAGCTAAACACTTGCGAGGTCAGACTTTAAAAAATGTCCATAAAAAGCTGCTATTTAAACACAGAGTGAAACATTTTAGGTTTTAGCATGGTAACCCTGATTTCTGGGAAAAATACTCAGAAAGGTTGTACCTGTTTGTAACCCTGATAAGGTKTGTTTCTGAGTGTCCATCAGCACATGATCTAAAGCCCTGACCTGGAAACTCCTCAGGCTTCATCAGCCTTTCAGCTGCACAAGACAATTCAGGCTGCACACGTGGCAAAGGAAGGAGAAAATGGCAGAGCAGGAGSAGCAGCAGTCAGGCAGAGATGAGCAGGCACTGTCATTCAGATGCACTGCCTTGCCTCACTTGGAATTAAATTCACACCATTTTGGCAACAGATCAGCTGGAATATAAACAGCATACTATTATTTGGTGAATCTCTTGCTCAAAGGGCTCAGATCTAAACAGACGGAATACTCCTCAGCTCCTTGTCTGATGACCTGAATGCCAAACTTTGTTTAAGAAAAGAAAAACCAGGAATATTGGTGCTACAAATCAAATGAGAGGGTTTTGGTGGTTTTTTTAAAGTCTTTTTTAAAAAAAGAATCAATTCAAAACCAGCACACAATTGATGACATATGAATAACGTTCTTGGTAGGGTTTTTAAAGTATATTCAGACACAGCCCTGAARGGTGATGCTGGTTTTCAGGGTACCCCACAGCAAGGTTAGACTCAGCATCTGGGAGGGTCCTTCATCTAAAATAATAATAATTTATCACATAATAATACCATAAATCCACATACCACCAGAATTTGCTGGAGGAGGGAGGTGAAGGGAGGAAGACCTGGTGGTGGCATCCTAACAAAATGAGGAGCACGCTGAGTGCCGGCTTATCTTGATACCTGATGCTCAGCTGCCCCCTGTACTCCTCAGTTTCCCCACCCTTTCATCAGCAAATGCAAGAACATTGCATTGGAAGGTCAGAATGCAATCCCCAGCAGGGCAGTCTACAAGCCAGGGTTTTTCCAATTGATTCTGAAAAACAATCTCCCTCACCCTCAGGCATCWGTGATTGGTGGCAAATGGGGACTGCTGGCATTTAACAAGAAATATTTCCCATCCTTTCTCTGCAATGTTGTTGTTTATTTGCATGGCACTGGGGATATGCCAGATGTTCTAAAAAGCCACAAAAACTCACCTCCCTTTCAGTTTCGTAAATAGCAATGAATGCATTTACATTTCTTGTCAGGTTTGTTCCTGCAGCCTGGTAATTTAAATACCTCCTTGGGCCAATCATGTCTAGGACCTGAGGATGCTCTCCTAACACCAGCAACAAATAATAACTGAAGCCCCTGGGATTTCTGTAACTACTGTGAAGGTGAGAGGTGAARCAGGCTGCCAGCCTGTCCAAAGAATTCACAATCTCATAAAAAAAAGCCACAGAAATGACATGAGCAAGCTGGCTGATGAACTGTATATGACAGTCACAAACACTCATTTTCTGACAATCAGTATTATTAAAAATGGCACTGGAAATACATCACYGTGTGAAACTGGGTGAAAGCCAACAGGAAAGTGATAGGTGCCTCTGTGCTCCAGCAAGCTTTTCTCAAGTGATAGGTGAAGCCTTGCACACCCACAAAAATTGTAGCAAGTTATTTTTAAAGGTAAATCTGATAAGCATCAGCAAAGAGAGAGACAGAAATCTGAAGCCTGAAGGCAGAAATGTGAAACATGAGGAGGAAATGACTTCTTTTAAGATGTTTGAGTAGCAGAGTAGTGTGCAGAGTGGGATCCAAAAGCAACAGCAAAGTGACTCCCCTTCTGGAGAAGGAAATCAGATTGACAAGTGTGGAAATAAACTACTTGGATTGCAATGAGCAGATTAATTAAATCTGGACTCTGAGGTCTGGCTGACTTTTAATTGTCCCTATAGTTGAAATTGGCTTTTGCTCCTCTGGTGCCCGTTCACACCTGGTTCTTACCTGGTCTCTCTCTGGACCATTTGTTCCAAGGTTCCCTCTTAGCTCTTCAAGCCCAATCTTACTACATTGTGACATGAAACTAAAGCCACTAACACAGAAAAATACCTGTGGAGGAGCCACTGCAGTGCTGGTTTCCATCCTGTGTCTCTGTTGCTCTATTTCCCCTCAGCCAGCAAAGCTTCCTACTTGTTATCTAGTAATGTGCCCAGAAAAATGAATATGCTCACAACCATTTAGTTTAGAAATAATATAAATGGGAAAGAAAACAACAAATAGAGAAGATTTCTTTTTCAGAAACCAGCCCATGTCCAAGTGTACTAAGCSTGCACTTTCTGTACATTATGTCTCCAAAGAGATTCCTCTGGGAACCAGGGATGTGCGAGGTTATGACCTGATAGCTAACACATCTTGGGCTTTGTAACTGAACACAAGATCAGGAGAAAAACAAGGAAAAAAAGTTAACAGAGAAAACAATCCGTGCTTTGGCAAGAGTGTTCTGGAAACAGAACAGAGTGTGCGAGTGCAATTCTTCCTGAATCCTGAAGAAAAAGAAAAGCCTAGGAAGGATGTAATCCAACTCCTGACACTTGAACTCACAGTACCAGAGCTCAGACAAGACTTTTGCTGCCGCAATCAATAAGTTCAGAGCAGAGCAGAGCAAGTCACCTCTCTCCTCTAGCCAGGTGTTACTGCAATTCAAACCCCAGTCTTGTGGTCAGCATGTGGCTGTGACATGATCCCAAACCAGGGAAGMTGGAACAAACAATTATCTTCAGGCACCTTGGATGCAAACTGATGCTGTGMAAATCAATGGTATCTGTGTGAATATTCATGTTTCAGTTTATGCAATGAACAAACTAGAGATCTGTTTGCATTTTACATCTAACTGAGCCCATTCTTTGCTTTCAATTTAAATTAAGAAGCTGGAGAAAAAGACCTGCTGTTGCTCTTTTCCATCAAAGAATGGTAAGTGAGATAATAAAAAAAAAAACCCTTGTGATAATGTTTCCTTTTTTTAAAAGTCAGCCATCTATAAATAGTATGGCTTGATCATTTTAACAGAAATACCTACTGTTTCTCCATGAAAATCTCCATGACAATGGAGAAACCTGCAAACTCATTCTTTTACACTTTTCAGTTCAGTTGTCTTGATCTTGCCCCGTGTTTCTTGAAGTCATGAGAGCCATTTAGCCCTGGTAAAAGACATAAAAAGTGTGACAGGAGAAGGCAGAGAAAAAGAAACATCAAGTTATGGCAACTGGCAACAGATAATTTCGAGTTCTTTATGTTCTTCTGCTGGTTATGTCCATACTGTTAAATGAAGTCAGAGTAGCTTCAGAATTAGCAGTAATAACACCTCTCTGAACTGCAAATACTTTGCAATGATGGCTATTTCTGGTTTACAGTTGGGGTCATAAATTCAGAGGTGATTTCCCTACCACAACACCCTCAGCAAATAGCAGAATTTGAATTAGTCTGCCTCTGWATCTTACATCACCAAAGGACACCCATGTTGTTCCAGTGTCATGGGAGCTGTACCTGCCCACTGATTTAGTTTTCTGATTGTAACCCTTCATGCCAATCACAGACACAAAATACTGAAGGCACAGCCTTAAATTTGATGCACTGCTTCTGCAGATACTRAAGAAACAACAATACTTCCCACTTACCTCTAGAAAGCATCTGCTTTTTGCCACAGGGCAGTCACAGGCTCTTCTTCCCTTCCTTCCCTTTTCAGCTGCTGTGATGGATGAAGTAAATCCCACTTTCAAGTCAGCATCTTCTCCTGTCAGCCAGGTGGAGGTGGAGCTGCTTCAGGCACTAAGCTGGAGATGGAGCTGATAAGGCACAGGCACAGAATTTTAAACAATACTAAATCCTTTGCTGTTGGGCAAACGCAAACTTGTTTCATGACAGTACCTGTGCTTTGGTAAGGAGAAGCCTGGCAGGAGCTTAGGCAATAGTTTACGAAGAGTTGAGGTAGCCCACAGGGACTGAGAGCTGAACTCTGCTCCAACTCCACTCATACCATTTTCCCAAAGATTTCAAAACAGTCTCCAGAGGCAACACACTTGATTCTGTTCTCCTGACCTCCCGTTTACCAGTAYTATCCTCTACTTCACTTAAATTTTAGTAATATTTGAGGTTCTGTCCTACAAGGGAATGAATAATTATGGAAGAGGCAATGRCCTTCCCTCCAGCAACCTTGTAACATGCAAGACAAGACAAAGTGACTAAAGAGAGAAAACAGATGGGTGATTTATCAGCATGTTAAATGCAGTTTCTCCCCAAAAGCTCTCCTCTCTCCRCCAGTTCTTGTCTTTCAGATCTACCCACCCTCCTGAGGGAGTGAGCACTTGWGCTGTCATTTCTAGACTGACTGGCATGAGTCAGCTAACATCCTCCTAGAGCACACTCATCTGTTCAGCTGCATAGCCAAGCTTAGGATAACTCMCTTAATTTAAGCAGCATAGCTTATCTCATAATGAGAGAGAGACAGGCTTCCCTGATTTAACATGATTGTCTGGGTGATGATCTGTCCTTGATAGGAAGAGTTTGTTGGCAGTCACACAGGAGCCAGTGCCCCRCTGGCAGTCGGGTTCAGAAAAGCCATGCTGTTCTTAGGAGCAGAGGGTTTGCCAAAAATTCCAGTGTGTAACTAGGAAATGCCAGGGTTTCTGGGTAGGGTGCTTTTATTACCACGCTCAGCTAAGTGGAACTGGCACTGTGACAAGCRCTTCAGAAAGAGCACTAAGCACAACATGGGGGGAGAACAAATGTGAATCCCGACTGATGGAGCTTTATCATCCAGAACACCTCGTCCAGAGGTGCAGCAGCAACAGGGCATCTTTATTACACYGTGTATTTCAGTGTAAAGGAACAAATAATGTCAGTAACGCTGCACTGTAGGTAAGATAAGCCACATATGGATTTATACAGYAATGTGGTGACACCTGCAAAGCTCTGCTAATGCAGGTTTGACCTGTTAGCAGCATCAGCTTTCAAATGTTGCCTAGTATTTCTATTAAATAGAAAACCTTAGAAATGCAATCCTTGAATTTGGGATCATCCCCCACCTTTGAAGACAATTATTAAAATAGTATCACACTATCTAATGATAGTGCCCACACGTACTGAACAGCAATTAATGAAAAAAACTCATCTATCTGTGAAATGCAGAGCACAGAAGAGCTGTTGCCCTAGTGCACAGCAACTGCCTTTGCACAGACTGGAATTATCATTATGTTTGAATTCGTTGAGCTTTCATAAAACTGAGAATGRAAATTGAAGGCTTTCAAAAGTCCATTTATTTCACACCTAGTAACATCCAGTTATTCCCATGAAATATATCACTGTTTTGCTGCAAATCTGAGCCAGAAGGAAACTGGATTTTGGAATGAGGGGGCTGAATAAATAAGGAGAATTTTATTTCAGGGATTTTGTCAGAGATGCCATCACCTTCCTTTGCCAAGGAAAGCTGACACTTACTTAGTGGACTGAGATCACAGATTTCAGTTCTTTTTGGCCTTATTATGTATGGCTTGTAAATCACTTTCTTTATATTCTCACCATTGACATGTTTTCCTATTTTSTTCAACAGCACTGTTATGTCTTCTTGTCAAGGGTGCTCCTTACAAGATTKTTCTGGTTTTAGGAAGCAGGCAATGTAGCCATTTCAGCAGGATGCCATCTTACCAAGTGCTAACATTAGATGACCATCTTTGTTATTTTTGCAAGTCTTCATGGAATTTTACAACTGAAATTCACATGAATAAAATGYCTGATCAAACAACAGAGGATACAGTCCTAAGGGTATTGTGCAGCTCCCTCATACATTCAGGAGACTGGTAAAATCAGATTTCATACTTTGTTTTTTATTTATTAATCTGGCACACTTCTCAGCAAACTGCTCCTGTTTTCCTGGTACAGAGGATTTCAGAAAAATAGGAAAGGAAATTCAACACAAAAAGCTCAGTCTCCTCAAACAGCACAGGAATTGTGCCTCACGGAGTGTGAAGCATCCTTGTTCTTAGTTCACCTGGCTCCTCGAGGTGCCAGTCCCTGGAAGCATTGTAGAGCCRTGGGCTATTTTCTATCATTAGCCTGTGACACCAGAAGCAGTGCCTGGGGGAGGGAGGCAGGATGCATGCCAGCCGATGCTCAGCAAGGTCTTTTTTTTTTTTTTATCCAGCCTCCTCTGCTGTCCTTGAACAGCCACAGTGCCTTCCCACCTCAGTGGGCACTGCCTGTGCCTCGCCGTGTCTTTGGCTACAGCAGAGATGGAGCACGGCAAGGAGATGAGCTGTCTTTTCAAAGGGAGGAGCCTAAGACTAAAAACCTCAGCTCTCCAGGCATGCTTGTAGCCTCATCACAATGTACTAGACACAATGGCTGGAGCAAAATTTTGCAATTAAATGGGCAGTCAACAACAGATACAGAGTAAGACCTGACTTCTGAAAATTTAGCAGGTTAGTGRAGATAAAGAAACCAATGGGACAATGGTGAGTAGAAAGAACAAGAAAAGTTGAGGTATCTCAGCAGTTGTGCTTTCATAAAAATGTTATTCTAGCTTAATCAGCAGAAGTGCATGATTGGCCTCCCATGAAAAGTCTATGCTGTAACTGAAAAAGTGCACTTATAATCTCAGACATTCACCTTTTCTGCAGAAAAAKAAAATGTAGATGCATCTTGCTGGTAGACTCTGACCTACACAGAGGTGAGAACAGTAGTGGAAAATGATGAAAACCCACTTTTAGGCATCCACTGGAGGAAGCATTTGTGAAAGCATTTATTCCAACATGGAAGAAATCTCATCTGACCTAGTTTCCTATTCTGTTTGTTACCTCCTGGCTGTCTCATCTGAGAATCCACCTGCTGTTTCTCCATCTGCCAGTCTTTCTTATATCAGAGGAACCTTCTGAGTTACACGTTAAATGTCAGGCGGGCTGGAGAGAAGTTGTTTGTGTCTGCATTTAAACGGATGATATTTCCATTAAAAGTACATCATGGAGACACTAAAGGCTAAGGTGTCATTTGCATTTGGTGATTGTACCTCAAGGGCAGGTCTGCTTGTGTCAAAGCTGATGCTGTTGTTTCAGACCTTCGTATATCCAAGCAGAACAACCATACCCTGTGAAGCTCATTGTTAGTGTCCTTTCTAATAATAATTAAAGTTTCAAGATAGGGGGCAGAAAGCTACCAGGTAATTTAGTTAAAGCCAATGGAAACTAAAACCACAATCAGGGTGGCTTTCTCCCACTTACCTCCTAAGCTATTTCAGAGCAGAACACAAAGAGCTAGTTTGGATTAATGTGTGAATAAATATCAATTACYTGAAAGAGTAATTACCTCTAAGGTTGCAATACTTCAGGGCAACTACTCCATTAAACCCAGCATTTTATATGCCCGCATATAAAACCACAGCTATKTGGAAAAAGCCTGGTAAGGACTAAGCTGCAGTATTATTAAGGTATCTGTTTTTCTGCTACCTTTGCTATTCTTAGATACCCTGCAAATGAACCTTGATCATTTGATCTCTGCCATCTTAGTTCTATGCAGAGAGGTACTGGGAGTCATCCAAAATCATATAAGTCAATGAAAAAACTCCCTTTATTTTCAGCAAGTTAGAGATCGGGGGCATCACCCCCATCACGTATCATCTRTCTGACAAAAAAAATACTGCATAGACAGTGCCTCAGGAAACTCTAGAATCAAGGGCTTCAGCAGTTATTTTCTCCCAAAAAAGCATACAGAAAAGAAYTGGAAACTCACCATGCCAGTGCAGCCTGCCACATGTAATTTGTATTGAAGATTGATAGTAAATTGGAGTTAAAACATCCATGTCAAGACAGTAGGAATGTTTTCACTGATTTCAATGAACTTTGGATCAAATCTTAGAGGCAAMTAAGTATTCCTACTTTGTATATTAAGATTTTATGAATATGTGTAAGCAGCCAGTCTGTACCTGTCTTTCATTGTGGAATAATTTCTACCATTAAATGSACAGCAGTGGATCTTCCAGTCTCCCAGACCTTGGAAGCAGAGTCTCTACTCTGAATCTGCTGCAGCTGTTTGACCCACTGTCCATGTCTGATTCTTCCATATGAGAATCCCTGAGCCTACCCTGTCCATGCTATGAAAATATGATGAATAAGATCTTAAGTGATACAGGCATGTTACTTCTCTTTGAGTTTATGACATTGCAATTTACCTTAACTTGCCCACAACTGTCTTGAGGGAATGAAGAAAAGTCTTGGTGGGGAGAAGAAACACTTGAAATTCATTATGTGAAAGTCATGTAACACAAGTATTAACATTATGATTTACAGTAATAAAAACATTATTACAATGTTTAATTAGGAACCATTACAAGACCAATTAAAGTTGTCAAAATAGAACAAAAAAGCAACATGTGTTTTTCCCCTGGAGGAGTAGGATATKGTGAGGCTCATTATTAACTTTTAATTAGACAATAGAAGATTACTTTTGCTTTGAGTTAAAATCCAAGCTCTTAAGAAAAAAAAAGAGCTCTGAGTTATATTCCTGTCTGGCAGGCATTGTTTAAAAAAAATTAGCAAAACAGTAGAAGCATTTTTTAACACCCAGAGTAGATACTAAAAAAAAATAGAATTCAGCATTATCTATTGAGCTCAATTTTAGCACCCAACACAGTTCTGACATTTGCAACCTGCACGCCAGTATCCATCTCACTGCAAAAATTAAGWGACAATGGCACTTAGCTTACCTGGAAAGAATGGCCAGGCAGCCCTTAAAGAGGTCTAATTAAAATGCAGCTTGTTATCAGAGYAGTGCATCACACCATGCTGCCATAGTAACCAGGGTCCCACGGACTTTTAGGGCCATCTGAGGGCATGTTTGCAAGAGGCACAAGAACCAAAGTGATCACCTCTGATACATTTTAAATGACCTAAAAACTCTGAATGATTTGCTGATACTACCAGTGGAAGAAATCAATTAACTCTTACATGTTCAAACAACGGACCAGTCTCAGGAGTAAATTTAYTCTGATTCCTGTTCTTTATGATATAACACTCCCCACAGTTTATCTGAGAAGTGCACAACTTACTTGAAACATGTGAGCAACCAGTTTAGATTGATTCCCTAGAAAAGAAACAATAGAGCAATCAGGACCTGTGGGCTGTGGAAGAGAAGATGAACAACAGAAATACATGTTCTATTAAACTGCTATTTCCAGTGCTATTTTCTGAAGTATCAGGCATGACGCTCATCTCAGCTGTGGCTTTTAGTGGATGATTCCCTGCTGCCATACTGGGAAAAGAATCACACTACAGCACTGGGCTCTTCTTCCCAAATCCTTCTCCTGGAACAGAAAGGTCCTTAAACAACATTAAGATATATATAAAATCAGTATCTTACATTGTACCCCGTCCTGATATAATTTTCCAAGAATGCAATCAATAGATTTGTCACTGAGGCATTCATTTTTCACAGTAAAGATGTCCAGGTCACGAAACTTTTCAGACATCACCTGTGAAGGAGACTGCACGCTGTTGGTAAGTTGCTACAGGCTAAAATGAAAAATTTCTGCAAAAAAACCCACAGGACTTTAGGTTCCATTAAGAAATYAAACTATTGATGAAAATACCTGAAAGTTGTTTGAAATTTTCAAAGGGATTTTTCATTGCTTTGAAGAAAAAAAAAACAGCTTGATACCAATCCTGAAATAAATGAAATTCCTGAGAAATAYTGGGTTGGGACTGGGGGATGACATGGAAAATTGAAGTACTGGTTTTCTAAGCACCATGAAACCAGCGTGCTCATGTGATTTTGGTTTACAGTACTACATCACCAGCTGTATATAGACGGAGCGGGAACACAGTTGGAAAGATCTGTTTTATCTTGGGCATGCTGGTAGCAGGAAGGTTGCAGAAAATCAGAAAGGAGCTCAATCCAAGAACAAGTTGGAGAGCTCATCCTCCAGGGATTTGGGTCTCTTTTTGAGCCCAACAGTAACATGCACTACATGGTTGTGCCTCAATCTCCCCACTTTCGAAACCAGACAAACATATTTACCTGTTACCCAGAACTGAAAAGAGCAGCTGCAATCAAGTTCAAAATCCTACTCAAGACTAGAGAACCTTAAACACAAAACCACTTCAGGTTAAAGGCTAAAATAACAAATAAAACATGATAGAAGTAAAGCCATCTCATATTTAAATCTTTTTAGTGTATGGAAAAATATCCAGGCAGCATATGTCTAAAAGCAGACTGCACTTCTGCAAAATGGGATTTTATACAASACAAATCATTGCAACTAAGACATCCCAGCACTTTAACAATCTTGGAACAGTAATTCTTCAAAGGGCCTCATGATTTCCTGATAATCTGCTGCAGCCCATTATTYACTTTCAGGCTGTCCTTACACCAGCAAGTTTATTAGCCCTACAAATGAATCTATCTCTCAGCAAAGCTGCACCCAGCTCGGGTAGCAGCCCTGATTTTCTCATTCTTCACCACGTTTTTTTTGTACAGACTTGGCTTACATTTGCTAGTTTTGTTCCTGTAGCTTCTTCAAAAGAAGCAACACAGCTTGAATGCTTCAAGAGGGGCTTTTGAATGGAAAGATGGTGTTAGAAATCATCACTAATTTAGAAATTTATTTTTAATGGGGTTACATTTTATTTGCTTCAGTTGAACACCGTTATTTACAGACACAAGTTAATAAAACACATCACAAAACAATAAAATTTCAACAGCTAATATTTATAGGTGCATAGTTCATG
This sequence comes from Malurus melanocephalus, assembly GCF_030028575.1. Taxonomy (NCBI): domain Eukaryota; kingdom Metazoa; phylum Chordata; class Aves; order Passeriformes; family Maluridae; genus Malurus; species Malurus melanocephalus. Next base: position 1,895,960 of record NW_026623304.1, read on the forward strand.
CTCAATTACTTTTTTATATGTATAATACATACACATATATATAAAGCTCTCACAATAAGTCATTTCTGCACAGAAAGAATAGTCATAGGAAACAAATAGAAACTGTATCATAAACAATATCAAATTACTGACAGCCTGTCAACAAAACATGTACAGAATTAGAAATAAGCAGTAGACACTTAGGTGTTTTTACTTAATATTTTCTTTTTTAACTTTTAAACTTGAAGCCACAATATCCACAGCACAACAATGACCCTGCCAAACCGGCTTTCATTTCAGCAGGAGGGAAATGCTGAAACAAGGTGGATGCAGTCACAGATACTCCAATCATTGCTGATGGAAGACTTCAAAATACACCGTAAAAACTGTAAAAAAATCGAACGACTGGGCACATTGGAACTCAGCACTTGTACAGGATGGGACGTCTTTAGTAGTTAGAAGATTTCAGGTGATAGGAAGGAAGGAAAGGACTCTCATGCTTCAGGTTCATAGTCTTGATACTCTTCCTATTGAGGAGAGCAGAAATCAGTGCTACTGGGACTTTAGATAAAGACATCCTACTTTCTCTATTTATTCTTCTCCATGTGGATTCAATGCCCAAATAYTATGGATTTTCATGTGATCAGGATRTGACATTTATTTGTATTTTGTCATGTTTTCCAGATTCTGTACCTTACAAGTCATGGTACTTAGCAGAGAATTAGATTTTTACAGTGATTAACACATCGTTCAGCTGATGCTGCCAGGAACTCCTGAGGCCACCCATGACAATTCACTTGTGGAGGAAGGAGGACTGCCCCTGGGCTGAACACAGGTGCTGCAGATCCTCATACAAGGCACTAAATCATTTAGAGGAGTGCTCAACTATGGACACATGAGCAGCATCCATCATTTCAGTGATATTCAAGATGTTGTACTAAAGCCTTTAAGTCTTTTATTGGATCATGGGCTAAATTTTTTATACTTCTCATATTCAGTCTAATTATCTGTGCTACCATAAAACTGCTACTGCAACTACCAATGCATCATGMCAGACATTGTAGTAATATTTTAGATAGCTGGTTCATAAAAACCAACAGAATAATTTACTCCCATAATTGCATTAACTGAAGATCATGTTTCACAAAGCATGATGCATCGGTAAGCGGCCAAGCTATTAAAACAATTTATGAAGATGCAGTTTGTCCTGCATTCCCTATTAAACATACAAAAAGATACAAGTTTAACGTGGATTCCTCAAAACCCAGGCACAAGTGTTTTGAAACACTCACAATGTTTTCCCATTTAACTTCCTTACTATCAAAAAAATCAATTCATTTTCTGGTTCCCAGCACTACACCTCTGGCAGATCTTGGCCAAAGAGGCCCTGTTTCTGCTCTGCCCTCGCAGCTCCCAGCATCAGCCCGGGTCAGGCTCACATAACTTGAGCTTGCAGCCTCCTCCCGTGCCCTTCCCTTATGTGCACTCACAGCAAACACCGCAGCGGATTTACCTCTGGAGGCATTTCATAAGCCTCGTTCTCAGGATCCACAGGAACATCTGTATTATTCACCATTCCCTCCTGCAGGAAACCTTCTTCATTCTACATTTAAAACAGGGAAAGAAAAGTGACAGTGACTGCTTGCCTCATCATTTCTGCTACAGCGTGACTTTCCTCCCCATTGGGGGTTGACTTCTTGGCCTTTGGGATGCTGCCAGGGGTTATGGAGAGGGAGGGGACATCAGATGCAGAGAGATCTCCATGTTTCACAGTGGTGTCCATGGGAATGACTACTATCATCTTTTTGAACAGCTGAGATCCCATTCCTCCCTTGCCATGGTCAGGCCAAGAAGTCATTATGAATGAAAAACAGTCCCACCACCAACTTGCTGAGTATCTTTGCAAAATATTTTAATCCCACWGAAATCGTTTGATCAAGTCATGAAGCAAACCAAAACAAGAGCATTTTGTGCCTTAAGAAACTCATCTGGGAAACAAAGTCCCACACGAAGCATTTAAGTATCATATGAAGTTATCACATTAATTCCTGTTTAACTGCTTTGGAGAATACAGCCACAAGTATGCAAAAGTGCCTGTAAAAACAGGCCAAAATTGCACAGTATCACACAAAAATGAAACAGTAATTCAATTACCTATTTTTTTCATGTTATAGACACATCCATCTTCTCATACACCATTGTTTATCTCAAAGTTTTAGCCATTTCACAATACATTGCAAAAAAAGAGGAAACATGATGGKKTTTTTTTTTTTTCCAGTTTTAGAGCCTAACTGTACCRGGAAAACTTTTTTCCTTTAATGAGTTGTACCTTTACATGCTTTTTTATGTCAACCAGCACATGACTCTATGCACTATTAGTATATGATACATGGTATGATATGATACTGGCTTGCCAGCTTCTTGCATTTTTTTCTTTATTATAGAAACACTTCTMTTTTATACAATTTTAGTAAGAGCCTCTTGGAATTAACTGGATTGCAGTGGTGTAAGGATTAATTTTTTGAATAAGATTATTAAAAGAAGATTGTAATTCTCCTAAAACTAGAGATACTCTGTACCAAACGAAACAAACACAAAGGCAAAAAAAAAACCCATTTAAATTGGGCCAATCCCCTTTGTTGTTGTTACTACAGAAGTTAGCAGAGAAGAAACATAAATTCTGCCACAGCAGAGGCTGCTGGAGTTCATCCTGAGCTGTAAAATTGATATGAAAACACACAGAGTGTCTCAGTGGAACTATTGTGACCATGCTGATTTATACCAGGTGTCAATCTAGATAGAAATGCACTAAAAAMCAATTACAGACACTCAGGAAGAAATTAATTTAAAAACCCCACCTGAAGGCTGTTACTGTAGACAGAAATACAAAATTAGATAAGTCACAAAACAGACTRATGAGGTAATTCTTCAAAGCCTACAAATTATAAGCTAGTGGTGCTAAATTAAATTTAGGATAAAGACAAAATGAGGATAAGAGAAGCTAAACCTGAAATTCACCTCTGAAAGTTTAACATAAAATAGAATATAATCTGCAAAACAGGTGGCAGTAAACCCCTCTTTACCTTCACGCAGTATTTATTGTGCTTCTGCTGCTCACCATTTGTAACACGTTGTCTCCTTCTGTGGTTTAACCAGGTTACCTGAGTCATAACACTCTGTTCCTCACTTTCTGCACCACCCCAAGGGCAAACTGTGCCTTCATCTGCCAGACATTCATCCTGCTCTTCCTTGGATCGCTCACCTTTCTGATCCATATGTAGGTACATATGTTTTTCACCTTCATCATCGAAGTCTGTAATGTGCATCACAGACTTTATATCCACGTTAAGGAATTTTCTCTTCAGCTCTTATTTCAGACTTTTAAAAGGTCCAATATGAATATATCTGGTGCTATTGCTGCTCAGTGGGGCCAGATATGTTTTTTTCCTTTGGAGGCAAACAGCACAGTCCATGTGGAGTCMGGGCCTGACTGTTCTGCCAAGTTCCCTCCATGCACGTGCCCAACACCCTGGGCTCTGACTCAACACCCTGCGCTGCTCTGTGTCACAGGTAACAGGGACAGATTCCAAAAAGCCAAGGGACACTGATGAATAAGGCTGAAAATRCCTTTATTTAGGTATCTAATAATAGGCACCCGTGTCTTCTAGAACTGCCAAAAATTTGGGGTGTTSAACATGACAGGTAATTCTTCAAGCATGAAATTATGAGAAAAACTAGGCCAAGTTACAGTTCTGCCTCATCTTATTAAAACACTTGAGCCCCTCAAATTACTTGACTCCAGTACTTTCTTGCCTTAGCTTCTAAACAATTTTTCAAGACCATTTACACCGGTTTACTTTTATGAGAAGTAGCATCAATCCTTACCAGCTTTGACTGAAATAGCTWAATAGAGAGTTTGATGCAAATTTTACAGCTGTTACTGTGCCCTTGATCTAACAGATCAGCTCCAAGGACCTAAAGCTCCTGTCTCCTGCTCTCTTGCTTAATCGAAAATACAGTTTAATTTCTGCTTCCCCCAATCATTAAGGAACAGCTTCAGCTAACAATCGGTRCATCAAGTAAAACTGTGCCCAAAATCAGGCTTGAGGGTGCACAAAAAAGGAAGCAAGCAGCTTAATGTTATCTGTAGCAGGAAAACAGATGGCAAGTGAAACTGCCAGGACCATTAGGAACGACAAGGAAAAAGACTTGCCAGCTGAATTTCAAATAAGACCTTCAAAGTTTGTATGCTGTTTGTTTGTTAGGAACCTCTGCAACGGATCTGGACTGTCCATCAGGATTACCAAGACACAAGGCCTAAAAGACTGAATTTATAATCTTCCCAAGTTCCTTCAGCAAGTTCAGGATGGAGATTTCTCTACAGCTTCAAATAAAGCAATCAGCAGCAACTAGAAAAATACAACATCAACCACAACATCATTATTTTTTCAAAGGAAGTAAATCATAGGCCATAACAAACCTCCAAGGGAACCCTTTGCCTGCGAAAGGTTTATCAGCTTTGCCCAGCTGCAAAGAGTAACATAAACACCACCTTTCATGTTGATGTCACTGCAGTTCAGATGAGGAWGACATTGCTCAAGGTCCTCTGTTAMATATAAATGCATAGCAAAGRTGACCACCTCATTTTAAATGGTGCCATGCTCTGCTTCTGATGTGCTATCGCTCTCAAAGTCAGGATATCACAAAAGCAAACCATCACCCCCAGTAACACAGAGCCCTCTAAGGTACACCTTATATCATAATCTACCTCCTTTAAAACAAAGAAATGCAATTTTACATTCTCATGATCAATAATTCCAAGTCCTAATTCAGTTAAGGAAGAGGAAAACCACCCAACAGACCAATTCTTGTCTTAGAATGAAATACACACTTTTCTCTAGAAACTGCAGCCTCTCACAACCACACCRAAGTGCATTTCCAGAGGGAAACATTTTTTTTATATTAAATAATCTGAAAAGCTCAATAAAAGCTTTTCAAGATGAAGTCAGTTTTTAACTGGGGAGCATGAACTCTTTTGCTGGGAAAACATTTTAAAAAGGGAAAATTAAAACTCACCCAATGAACAAGGTGTTAGAAGAACATTGAGGTCAGGACATCTGCTTGTCCCCTGAGGATTCCCTTATGAAAAAAATGAATGCCCACCTATATTTTGGTTTGAAGGACRGTTACTCTGGGTGAGACTTGAATTTTGACTCCAGAGTCTTTTGCCCTCAGACCCCACATTACAGGAAAAAAAGCTTTTGTGCTATCCCAAAGAGAGCAGACCATGCTGCCATTCCCAGGAGGAATTAAGAGTGTCACTGTGCCATCAGCACTTCTGCCTGCCTTCGGTAAAGCTTTGTGGCCATCACTGTGAAATGACGTATTTAGATGACCCTGGGCGCCAGTTCTGCCTCAAGGAACAGGCATGAAACAATTGGTACACAAGAGGATGAAGCAGAACTGCTGCGATCACTCCAAAATGTTGATTCCTCCTCCTTTACTATGGGAATGAATCCTGCTAAGCTCTGTGCACGACAGTGTGAAATGAMCCACTTTTGCAAAAACGTAGTAATCAAACTAATTAAAAGCTCCTCCTGATGACCTGGCCCTATTAAAATATAGAGTATTTGACAAAGCTTCAGGACTACTCCTTTTACCAGGAAAATATCACCAAATAGATTTTTCTTATTTCAGTGGTTTTGGTGAAAATCGCACTCCATTCTTTTCCTTCACTCTCCCATCTCATAACGCTCTTTTTGGAAGAGGAGATACTGTTTGAGATGAAAAACTGACCAAATGGCYCACTCCTGGTGCTGCTGCTACGTCAGCACTATGCAGTGAAATGGTCACCTTCAGGAGTGCCATCCTGATCTCTTGGAGTTGTGTGTTGGAATGTCAAACTAATGCCATCAGAAAGAAGGTAACTTACCCCAAGTCAGAGACAAGACCAACTTCAAAAGGAGGCATTGTAGTTGTAATTTAGTGGCTGACCTAAACATTATAATTTACCATCTCCCTAGCTTGAAAAATGTTTTTTTCTTTTCATCATGAACACAGACCAAGTCTTAGAGTCATGCATAATTCTCATGATCACTGGAGACTAACTCCTTCTGGAATGATTCCACTTCCTGAGATAAATAACCAGGCTACCAAACTATTAACTCMTAGAACCTTTATACTGGCAAGAGGCAATCACCCTGGAAGACACTAACCACWGGGGTCTGAAGACACCTCCAGAACTGTCTAGTCCACCTTGAGAAGGTTGCTCAGGGCTGTGTCTGATAAGGTTTTAACCATTCCCACGGATGGGAGACTCCAAAAGTCTCGCTGGGTAACCTCATCCAGTGCTCGACCAATCACACAGTGAAAAATTTTTTCTTACATTTAAGCGGAGTTTGCTGCATTTTAATTAGTGCCCACTGCTTCCTGCCACTTCACTGGGCAMTACTGAGGAGTCTGGTTCAATCTTCTTTACCCCCACCACGTGTTTATACTCATAGATAAACTCCCCCACCAAAACTCATATTCATGCTGTTTCACAGTTGCTGATTTTATGTGTGTTTTTGAGACCTCTATGAAATTTCCCATGCAGATATTGTAGGAGGACCTMTTCTCTAGCTGAAAGCCCTACTGCCCGCAATAAATAATGTGAGGCTTGCCTCAAACACCTAAAAGGTTAATGYAACTTGAGAAGTCATTGTTAATTTCAACAAAATAGATCATTATAACTCAATGAGCACTGGTCACTCTACATCACTTGCCTGTCTGTTATTGAGTGCTTTATAATGTAAAACTGTGAACCARTTTAATTTAATTTAATCTGTGTAAATTAATCAAATTAAAACTGTGAATCAAAAAAGCTGTGAACCAAGACAAGAGGCATTATGGAAAAACAGTGAACTAGAATAGGAATAAAGTTGATTTACAAGGTAATCTTCTAGAAAGTACTTTGAGACCCCAACAAAATGTTGGGCACAAAGTGATTTTATCATACTCCAATTTGTTGTACACACACACACCAGCTGGTACCTGTGGGAGCTCAAAACAAGAAAATGCACATCCAAAAGCATTATTACTTTGAAAAATTATCATGTACTGCTAGAGTCATACCTGCCTGGCAGCCATAGGCATGTACATCTTTGCCCGCCCAGATGTTACTTCTAGCCCAGTATTAGTGAATTATTGAATTTGCTGCTGTTACAGTCTGGATAATTGGACTAATAATCCGTCTTTATTTATTTAAGGATGAAATTGTTTATCCCTAAAGCTACTGGTCTCATGCCTGTTACCGCATCCCAAACCTATAACTCGGCAGGGCTGCCTCAAGCMCTTACAACTGGTAGCTCAATATCCCTCCAGCCTGACTAAGCCCATTTCATTTTGGAATTATCCACCCTGTGAGASCCTTTGTCAGGAGCTGTCAGTCATTATATGGTGCAGCTTAAAGTAAAATTTTGGGATTCGTTTTTTATACCCCCAGTGCAGCTGTTATGGTGCCTGTGCAAATTTGCCTCCTGCTACAAGCTGAATAACAATTTGCTGTGCTTATCAGGTTAAAATACCCCTTTGAAAAGAAAATAATTTGCATTCCTTCTTCTCCAAAATATACTCCACCAGGATACTCACGGGCTGGATATCGGACTGAAGTGAACCAATAACTGTCTTCTCCACTTGGTAACTCATTTTTTACAGATATTTTGACCATAAAGCCCAACTTATGTGAGTGGGAGAGAAACCACTAAACAAACAATTCCWACAAGAGGCAAAACAAAGATATGCTAAAATGGCCTCAATTCATTTATTTTCCTAGTCCTAAGATATTACAGTCATGGAACTGACTGAGTTACACAGTCACAACTGAGTTGCCAGGTCAGCTTAAGATGCTTTAAAGCTCCTGCTCACTCATTGTAATGTCAGTGCCTCCAAGACTCAGCTGTAAATGACAAAGCATCACCATTAATCCAATTGTTTTACTCTGGATATACAGAGATGTATCTATGCACTAGCTAGAAATAAAGTAAACTGTTTTAATTATCCCTAAGCTGAACACCTGAGTGAAGGAAATTATGAGAAAGCATTATGTGTGATGGAAACTAGCTGTTYCACTGAACAACTAATTCAGAGTTCYAATAATGAAATGAGACTATCCTTAAATGGAAGAGTTGAAATGAAGAAGAGAGAAGAGACATTTAATTAAACAAATAAATACCAGCGCAATAGCACAATTCCAATGAAAAGCTAAAATCGTGCCTGCGAGTTCTACATGCAGCATTTTGATTTGCTTTTTTATGCCTTTCAGCTGGCAATGACAAAAGTGAAATGGAAGACAACTGAGGCTTACAGAGAGAGGAATGAAGTGTCTGTGTGAACCTGTAACCACAGCTCCATCTTGGTGTATACAAATAGCTAGAAATAATGTCTGTTTACAATAATTTACGAACTGTTGCAAATTCCTTGAAATACAAATTTCAGTGCAACACAGATTTTTTATATTTTTCCTTTCCTTCCTTTAAAGTTCCTCAGTTAGTATTACTTGAACAGATGAGACTCCTTTAGAGTACAACATTTCTGTGAGRAATTGGCTTTGCTGAAACTCAAGATTCATGTTTGCATTAACCAGGCTGGTGAAGTCCCTAATTAGAGCTGCTGGGATGTTGCTATTTGCTGATAAATGAGGATTACATGGAGAACCTGCTCATCGTCCAGGCCAGCCCAGCAGGTCATATGAGTTCTGCAGTGATGGACATGTGCATCAATTCCAGGTGACATAAAGTAAGASCCTGCCTAGGGGCTGAGTCAATGTGACATCAGTAACGCGTGTAAACGCATCCAGAACACACAGTCCTTTCAGCGTCATCCTTTGTGGCTTCCCAAATCCRTGGTGACATTGAAAACTCCACGGGTAGGGAAAGAAAAAGCTAGAGTGTATCATCTGGAAAGACTAAAGTAATTTCTGATTRCAAAATAGTGGGAATGATACATGATACATACATGTCACATCAGAGGGATGTGGCGACAGATCTGCCTCTCCTGACATTCTCCTAAACAAGGTAATAACAATATTTTAGAGTAAYAGATCTGCTTGAACAATATCCACTATCAACTTTGTGATTTACATTCTCAAAGCTGAAGTTTCCCACTGCAGTGACACAGAACTCTTCAGTCAAGCAATACCACTAGTTTCAATAAGGATTTAGAAGAAGGACCAAGGACTGCACTTAACTGTTTCTGCAGTCTCAAGCATTAAGAAGGAACAATAAACAGCCTGAGTTAATTTTTGTTGATTTTACTACGTAATTCAAAGATACCTTGACAAAACTGAGTGGCTGAAATAACATGCAGCTCAACAAGAAAAGGTCATTTAGGCACTCACCAAATCAAAGATGAAGGGCAAACAGTGCACAGATGAGATTTACAAAGTGAAAGAATAACACAAGCCAGAAACGTCACATTACTGCAAAATGAGGGAAGCAATTCTCTCCTGTATTAACAAGGCCTATCTGCCTATCTTGAAAGCACCCATTCAGGGTGCCTCCTCCTGAATAGAGAATTCAGTGTACATAATGCACTTGGCTGGGGATGCTGGGACATTCCAAAGGAGAACAGCAGGCATGATCACATCCTAGAACAGAGAGGAAAATGAAGGAATCTGTCAAACACTGTCAGATGTTTGTCAGGAAGACATGGGATTAGCTAAACACACCTGTCCCCTTTCTGTAATGGAGGATTCTCCATTCTGTATGAACCCATGACCAAGAATGACCTCCAAGGACACTAACTGAATTTTACCTTCATTAAATTAAAGTAGAACATAACAACACAAGGCCTTGATCACATTAACCAGAAGAATGCTGCACATCAGCTTGGAAGTCAGCATAGATAYAAGCAACCTTGTTCAGATTTGACTCTACTCAGTCAGTAACTATGATTTTAAACAGCATGGTCCTAGCCAAAGCTGCAAATTTATTTTACCATTCCTTATTTAAAACAGTTTGTATATCATAATCACATTTCAATGTTAAGTACATTTTTAGTGCAGATGAACTCCAGAAGTTATTGTATAGACTCCATGGGTATACATTCTCTAAGACAAAATTAAAGGAGAAAAATAAATTTCCTCTAAAAAATTTCTCCAGTTACTCAGACARTGCAACCTCTAAACTACTCTCAGAAAAAGTCCCCTACACAGAAGTGCAGGCACAGCCACATGGGCACCATGAACAGCATGAGTTCCCACCAGGTTACCAGTTCTGTACCCTATTTCCTGTGACTGCAGTCACAAAGCAGTGAAGCAACTTCACTCATTCCYAAGGAAGTTCTTAAAGAAAGGGGAAAATCTCTCTTCAGATAATGGGAGGAGGGCAGGCTTTTCTCCCTTCTGCTTTTCTCTAGAGTATGAGCACAAAGCCTAATGCAATCAGCATTGACTCATTTGCTTGTACTCTCCAGCACGTTGAGCTGTGGGCTCACAGGTGATTAGTGGCAGGATGTCACCTTCAAAGGCTGGAATTGATTGACAGGACATGCTATGAGTGAAGTGGTTATCCTTCAGTTATTATCAGTCAGCATCTCTCTAAAGCATTCCATCAATTCCAACCTATTRCAGCACTTCACCCAGCTGGGGAATTTTAAAATGTATTTCTTCTAAGGAGTAAACCGGCACTTGATCTGAAAAAACCCACTTGCAACAATTATTTGAACTATAAAGGTTTCAGGAGTGTTTCCTGCAATTGTGATCTATTCAGCAGCAGATCAAACACTACAAAAGACCAGAGAGACAGCCTGCATTTTAAAATTTATAYTCCTGAAGTGACACTCTTCATCTAGAAGCAAGTACACAACTATTTAGAGCTTTCACTTCAATTGGGAAAGGTTACTTCACRGTCCAGTGGCACAAGCCACAAACATCACAAACTTCTCTACAGCTTATCCTTCTCCCATAGAAGAAGAAATAACTCCTTTTAACTACATGTAAAGAATTACTTAATAATGTTTACTTAGTAAGGTGTACTAGGCAAGGAGACTCTTGAAAGACAACACTTGAGTATGTTTTCTTTCCCTCCTCCCCCAGCACTGCTATTGTTATCTTTGCTTTTTACTTCTGTCTCAGATGCRGGAAAGCAGCAGACTGAAGTCTAACATTCTCTATGCTGCATGAGAGTGGATTTCAAAGCAACAGTCTCCTAGGCCAAATTCTGCTCCATCTTTGTCAAGAAAAGCCTGGTGTAACTCTACCCCTCACTAAGCCATTTTTGTACTTACACCTGTATATCTGAGAGCAGCCTGGGTTTGTGACCCACTTTTCAGACATCATTTGCTGCTGTTCCAAAAGGGATGGACACCAGAAAAATCTTCACTACTACTTCACATATAAGAAGTCATAAAGTTTGGATGGCCTTTGAGGAGTCACCCAAGCTGCACCTGTTTTAGACAGGTTCAGCTTTCCCCAGATCATTCCCAACGGAWGTCTGGGAAAAGCCCCATTAAAAGCCTGAAGTGACAAAAATTCTGCAGTATCCCCCGGCAATCTATTCCTGCACTTAATTACTGTTACCATCAGTATCTATCCTGGTGTCTAACCTTGATCTCTCTCACTGCCACTTAGCACCAATATTTCCAGTCCTATTCCCAGTGGACACAGCCTCCTTTCTCTCTGTAGCAAGGATACGATACTGGAAAAACMCTGACTCATTTCTGTCCTCTCTGGGCTAACTCAGATCCTTCTGCCCACACAACACCGTGAGGAAAAATTTGTTGAGCATCCACTACCTGTACTTGTGGTGCTCATTTAGGAGAACTGCACACAAGGTACATCTTGCTAGAGCTGAGATGTGGCTGCTTGGTGTTGGGAACAGAGTCGAGCAGGGCAGAGATGCTGCTCACCATGTTGCTGATAGAGAAAAGGAGGGCAAGCCCCAGTGGTACCAAAAGGCCAAAAACAACCTGAACCAGTGTGGGCTGATGATGATCTCAGCCACAGATGAAGCTTCAAAGGGGAACTGTTGCTGCACTGTTTTTACCAGAAGAAGCATTCTATTAATAGACTCTGTTAAACCACTTGAAATTAAAATGCAGAACTGCTTTTTAAGGATCAAAGCATTGAATTTAGTTATTAGAATTGTTAAAATGACACTTTCCCTCTGGTCCTTTCTTATTATTAATCACAGTAGTTCCCCGAACTTCACCATCTAAGCAGGGGCTGCCTCTGGAATGCATTTGAGTCACAGTGAAGTTACCACCATAAACTGCCACAATTCACAGGAAGCAGTCRGTCCCACAGCCACTAGGAAAGAAAGGGAAATACCATTTTGTAAYTGAGATGAAATTATTAGACTTTATTAGACATTTACTCCTTTCACAACATCCAGGACAGTAGGTAAAATCTGTCAGAAAGTTTTGAGTGAAATACTGCTTTGTAATTGCACTCATTACACCATCTACTTTGGGGATAAGCGGAAAAAAACCCATACCAAATAATTTTCTTCAAATTCATGGTATAAAAAGTCAACTACATGTGATTTATGGAAGCTCACATGAAGTTGAGGAAGAATAATTTCATGTATATGAGAAATAAACTACCAACAARAATGATTACCAACAAAGCTTATTCTGTAAGAGACAAGAATGCTCAAAACAGAGGCGTGAGGGAACACATGTAGCAAATGAATTACAGTTGGTACAGTTCTTTCTCCTACAAGCCACATTTGCAGTTCCTGAACAACAATACACTGCCTGAAGCAATACAACATTTTCTCCATCATAGTGAGAACCTAAATGCTGCACTTGTATTTTCARAGCAGAGGATGAAACTAAAAGACTGTCAGGATGAGTCCATACTTCAGAAGATGTGTATTTATGCTGTGACTCCCTGTAGTTTGACAACAACACAAAAACCTGAAAACCTGTCTGCTACCAGCCATTAAGATGTTTTGTTACACATGCTGCCTGATGAACATTGATGTAAGAATGAGAGCCAGATCTTGAGAATCACCCATGCAGATCTGAACACAACTCACTTGCAAGACTGCCACAGCTGGATGCCCAAATGTTTGCAAAAGCTCAAGCAGTATCAGTTAAGCATCCAGCTGGTGAGTTTATGTGAGAATGCTATTTTAGAAATGACCCATACTAGGAAATAGTCTTGTGTAATACAAGGCTGAGTAAATGAACTTTGACATGAACAAACAAACAAAATGAAATTCAGCATCMCACTGTATTATCATCTTTTAATAACGACCTCCGAAAAATTTTGTTTCAGTTATCTGATAGGTATTTGTGCATTCCCAACATATGGGCATTGCAATGGCTCTCATTAAAGTATGATAATTTTGTAGTAGTTTTGTATAAAGCCAAATGATGTGTTTACTGCTCATAATCAGCATTGTTCAACAAGCAGATTCAATGAGGAAACAGAGAGTGATTTCTCTTACACGTGTGTATCATTTCTGTACAAGCAGGCAACAAACCAACTGGTCCTTGTTCTCCAGTTTAGTTTTTCATCTGCCTGGAATTATCYAAGAAAGGCAGTGGCATTGCAAAATGCAACAGCTGACTGCTYGGATGTTATCAATCTTTTTCCCATACCTTTAACATTCCAAACAGATATATATGTGGATGCTTAGTGGGCTACATTCACCTGAATAAAAGTAATTTCTACCAGGACACACTCTGGGACCATCTAGCACCTCAAAAAGCTATTTACAGAAGAGTAACTAGTGCCTCAAGTATTCAGAAGCATTTTTCTGAATGGATTATTACAGCAAATGAGTTCAACACATTCTTTGCTGCATAGTACTTAGTTGCCAGCTGGGCTAAAACCACAACATATATGTAAGCAATCTGATGAGAGAAGCTTAAAATAACATTACTAATGAAAGCTTAAAAGCTGATCTACTTCATCTTGAATTACTTAAAAAAATTAAATGAATTTAAAATTCATTAAATTCATCCATTTGCTTCAACAAAACGTTTTCAAGCATACACTTAAGCAAGTAGTTCATACACTTAAGCAAGTAGTTAGTTGCACAGAAGCCAAGGCTTTTACACAGGTTTAATAGTAACATAACACTGTAGTGAATCAACAATGAATTTGAAAAATCCAAAGTCTATCAAGTGCCTAAAAACCAAACTACTTAATATGGTAAGGTATAACATCTTGGAAATTTGATGCAAACCACTTTCATCCAATGAGACAGACTCAACATGTATCCAACTGTAATCTCCCAGATGAAATCAGTGACAAATGAGCTCTTCTACTGTATCCTCAYTGCAACAGGAACATTATGATTCATATAAAGAGACAGTATTCAAGAGAAATGTGTTCCTTACACCCGTTCCAATAAACCCATGGAAACTGAGATTTAAGTCAAAGCAAACTTAGGAGACATCATTCCCCCAAGGACTGTTCACTGCAGGAACAGAATCCCTTCAGCACTGAAGTTATTTTTTTGATACTGCTGCTGATCACCCTGTGCAGAGGAAAAATGCTCTAGTGCTTTGTGTGTGTGGGTGATGTTCCCATTTCCCAGCTGAGTTTGGTTCAACATTTATAGAAGGGGTAAAGTATTCTGAATTGGCTTCTATCAGTAAAATGACTCAGTGATCACTGAGCAAGTGGGAGGACTTCAAGCATTTGACATTGCTTCTCACATTCTTGCTGTCACAAATGCAAATGCTGGGGAATTTAAACTATCTTGTCATTTTAAAATCCTAAAGCGACCTTTGATCATTCAGTGGCCTGTTAAATATTTAGCAGACAGGAAGAAAGGATTTTTTTTCCTTCTGTGATGGTTTAACTGGTTTCAAATCTAATACTACTTCCCTTATGTGAATACAATGCATCACCATTTGCCAACCATTTTCCTCAGAGGAAAAAAAAAATCCCTTCAATTAAAAATTGATCTGCCTTCTAAACTAACAAAAAAAGGAAGACAGAATTATTATAAACAGACAAGATAGGGCTGTGAACCCCACAACCTACTTAATCTGTATGGACAGAACACACTACATCTTGGGGACTTACAAGTTTTATTTACTCTGTTCCCCTTCAGAGCTACGTGCCTTGGTTGGGGACATCCTCAAATCATGGAAGACAGCACTACCATTACCCCCTTCAGAGGTGTAGGGCTTTGGTCCTGAGGGCACCAATACCCTTCTGCTCTTGAACCTGTTAATCCCACTGAAGCATGTGTGATTGTTTTCATGGCAATATTACTCACACTCCATGAGGAGAGGTGTCTCTCTAACTTAGGAGCTGAAATTAAGCACCAGGGAGCACTGACTGTAACCAGCCCTGTTGCTCTGGCTCAACTCTGCCAGCAACCTAAGGAGAGAAGGCTCCTGCATCCTCCCACACAAACCCTCTCCCGTGCTCGTTAGTGTGTCTGTTTTATTAATGACTCATCTACATCGTAAAGCACCAGCTCAGACTTTTCATTAATCACCTTAAGTGCGCTGGCTTCTGCAGTTTGCTCAGAGTCCCCRCTCCATGAATAATTCAGGCTTCAGCATTACAAGCACAGGGAAGGAGTTTGTTGGTCAGGCCCCTTATGGTCAGAATCCGCTTTTTTCACCCCAGTGTTGGGTAATTCCTGGATCTTTGTTACGATCCGAAACAACTGCCTTTGAAATGTGATTTTAAAATTGCATAAGTGGCCAGCAGGCCACTGTTGGGACATTCCCAGTGATAGGTTCAGGGAGAATGAGTCCTGTACCACAGCCCAGTCCACCATTCCTACACAAAAGCCATTGACCAGCTTGTTCAACCTAGATTAAAAAATGAATGATTTATCCTTAAGGGGAAGATAAAAAAATTCCCTCAAAGTATTCTGAAAAAGACCCTATATGTGTTATAAGAAAGCCACTGAGAAGAGCTGCAGGTTGTGGGGAGTGACTTTTGATGGGCTGTGGGCACTTCCTCCTGCATCTCAGCCACCACTAGATTACATTCCCAGTTCCTTCTTTACMTCTCTTAGGTTTTCAATTAGCTGTTTCTTAATTATTTCTATAACAACTCCATTTTATTCCATTTAACAGACGACCTTTTTTAACACTAACTACAAAGTAATATAGCTTCCTACTCTAGCTGAAAATGGGTTTCACACAAATAAACACCAGGGCAAAGTGCGCTGTTAGCAAAAACTAACAGCGCATAACTGATGTAAATTTATGTCCACCCACTGGTTAGCCCATCAATTTCTTCTCTTATAAAATGTCAAAGCACCTGTCAATCATGCAGACAACGTGAGAGGCTTCACCATAGAGACTAAAAGAACAATTCTTCCTTCTACCTTCTCACACCAACAAGAGAACCATTCAATACAGAGGTTAGAGCCCAGACATAGCAGATATGACCTGACAGATATGGAAGAGATACATCAAGGCTGTACCACTCCTTGACACATGATTCTCTTAAAATACACACTAGATACCACATAAAGGGTGTCTAGAATTAAACATTTGGCAGGTGTACACCAGAGCAGTTGCATTGACTTTAGACCCCATGATTGACCGCTTATCTATCCTGATAGGTTGTTTATCTACCAAGGCTATTTGTATCTTTTGGGGCACTGATTCCCAGATAGTTGGTTAACTTCAGCTCAAGAGATGTGCTTCATTCAGCCAAAGGCACAGATTTTCATGTATAGCTCTCTGCACAAAGGAAGGGGAAAGCTTCTTCCCTGACTGAGGCTGCCAGGTTGGACCTACAAAAGCCTGTAATACCAYTAAGACTGGATGTAGCAGGCCAAGTGGATAATTCCCCAGCGCTCATATCTTGAAAACACTACTCACTTTCCTTCCACAGGACAAGTGTCTGCAGCTACCCTAAAGGAAGTGTTCATTCCTTCTTCCCTTGCCTGCCTAAAATAAACACCTTTCTGGCACAGAAAACAACCTACTTTTAGACATGCTACATATGAGCAATGCATTTTGCTATAAAACAACAGACTGAGGCCTGAGCTCATGGCAGCAAGGGGCAGCCCACAGCTGACAAYACTCCCAGCTCAGCTGAGCTCATGTCTCAGGCGGCATTGCTCTTCTGCCTGAAATATATTTTGTTTCCCCTTCTGCTTTACTTTTTTTTTTTTTTTTTATTTTGTACTTTAGGATCACTAACTGCAAACCTAGCTGCCATGTGTTGCTGCCCTCAATGTCCCAGCTCCTCTGGCCAAGAGGACCTCACTGCCGTCATCTCATGATACTTTTCACCTTGACAAAGAAGCAAGCCCAGTCAGCACTCACCTGTTGTAAGGAATGGTCTTCTGCTACATAGGAAAATGTCCTGCCTGAAGGAGCCAGACTTTCGGAAGTGAGGAAGCTTCTCACCATCCCAAAGGACTGCCTGCCTTGCTTCAAGCCCTGGTTGTCACAGGATGGCTATGAGGGCAACTCCAGCATGCTGGCGCAGCAGGTGAAGGCTACAAAAACACACTGCTGACCAAACCTGTAACATCACCCAGCACTCCAGCTTGGGGAACATTGATGCTGTGCCTTCACCACATCGATTCTACATTTTAATTGACTCAAAGACTTCAAGTAAACCATCAGTAAACTGCTCAGTAAACCATCCAGTGGGTGTTTAAGAGTCCCAGCACAGCAAGATACTCATCAAAATACTAAAGGAGCTTTCCAGTTCAAATAAAACAACTTTTATTGCCTTCCACAATGCATTGCTTTAGTTAGGGCAATCTGACAGTGTTCAAAAGCCTGTATTTAACCAACAGCAGTTAAAAGTTGTCTTTATACATGAGAAACTTTCAGTAATTAACTTCAGCTGCTGAGCTCATTAAGGAAACTTTCCTGTACCACACTCTCCCACACCTGAGCTGGGGCCAAGGCCCATTCATAGCTACACCCCCACATTCAAACAGTCAGAATAGGCTGCCTCACCTGCTCAACCCCAGGATTACCACAGCACAGCCTCAGATGTCTCCATCATAAAGTAACTTAATCATGCAATAATAAACTTACAGCTCAAGTTGCTGCCTCTGAGGATGGACCCCAAACAAAGGAGCCCCTGGGCTTTTATAGCCTCACAGTCTAAGTGTGGGAAAGCCTGGAGTCATTGGCTCCTGCCATGTCCCTGAGTGTCCAGTACCATGGCTGAGCCAGGGATCCCAGGGCCCTTTGTTCTGCAAAGAGTCAGCACTTCATGGCTTCCTGCTGGCCTTGGGCTCCTGTCTGTAACTCCACCTGCAACTCATAGGTTAATGAGGATAGGGCTCAATCTGTAACTTGTACTGCAGCTGCATCCCGAGCTACCAGCACTGAATGTAAGTTTGCCAGAACGCTGAGTGAACTCATTCTGCAGAAATTCCAGACTAAGTTTCCACTGGAAAGTTTCACTGACTTATTTGTGGCACATACTTGAATCATGAAACCAGTCTGTCTTTATTGATGTCTATACCCACACCAATTCTTGTAATGCAGTTCTTCCACCAGTATAGCATACTCTGAAAAACTTCTTCTCTTTTTTTTTTTTTTTTTTTTTTTTTTTTTTTTTTTTTTTAACTATAAAAGCTTTGTTAACATTTGGGATGAAGTTCCTCAGAGAGCTCTACCAATATCTGTCTACCTTCTAAATATAATCTTTCTTCAGACATCTATCACATCCTCCCATGATACACACAGAATCTGTTCAAGCTTTTCATACAGTCAGTGACAGATTTAACTCTGCATTTGCCAGACTGGGAATAGTATAGATCTGCCAGTATTTCTCTGACAACATTTCTATCCTTTCCCATCAATTATTAAGCTGTGTAACTACTTGYTGTCTCCCAACACCACAGAACTGCTGAGAAAGAGCCTATTTTGAAGTTTGTAAAGTTCACAAGCAAAAAAAGGCCCTCTGATGCTTGCTCTTTACAAACTGCACAGCAGGAACCAGTTCCCAGTCTCTTCCCTGGATAACCTCTCCGTTTCCCAGACTGCTTCTTAAGGTTTACTTGGAAGTGTGGAGTGATGAGCTTTGCACYGCTACAAAGCAAAATAATCCCAGAAGATTGCCATGGTTTTGAAGTCAAGAGCATGCCATGTTTATTTGTGATTTCTGTTTTCTTTGGGAAGCTTTAGAGAGAAAACTAAAAAATAAAATGCTCACTGATGATACAAGGCAATGCCTTCCAAGTGCAAATGCTTGCATACATGCAGAGGCACTCTAGATACCAGATGTGACCATAACAATGTCTCTGCTTTGAAANTTTTTTTGTGAGAGATGGAAAAGGTTTGAATTCAGGTAATGTTCTTCAAAGGACCACATTAGAGATGCTAAGATAAGCAAAGCACTCAAAAAATCATGAAACACCATCTGCTCTCTTTTATCTTCTAATGTCTATCAGCATCACCAGTCTTGCCAACATTAGTCACCCTCCTCATGATATTGGGTGTTTTTCTCATGCTTTCAGCTCTCATAATCAAAGTTACACAATAGCAGTTTATTTAAAATAAACTAAAAAAAAAAATCCAATATGCTTGATGCCTGAGAAAACTAGTGCAAGTCAGCAGCTCAGAAAAGTGAGTTGAAAGTATYTAGATAGAATTAAACTGTTAAAACTTATTTAAAACTGTTAAAATTTATTATGATATTAAGGGACAATGTTTGAGAGTCGAYCAGCTTCCACAGTGGTACCAAAGGGATAAACACACTTGAAATCCAGGGTAGCCCACTGCATCTCTCAAAAATCTGCTTTTAACTATGACCATGGAATATCTGAAAATTCCTGATGCAAGTTACATTTACCTATAGGCACAGCTCATGACAGAGAAGTCAGCTGAATCCTGTGCCTTTGGAAACCAGGCACTACTCAAACATTCAGCCCCACATCAATCTCATTCTCTTCATGTAAGCATCCAGGAGAAMAAGAGCAGCCTCTGTCTCTCTTTCCAGTTTTACACTTTCAATATTACATCTTACTCGCCTGCTTCACACAGGTTTTCTTTTYATATAAAGCAAAGGACATTTTTGCTACTCTCAAACACAAAGCACGTCACTGCCATTGCCTGCTGACACCAGGGTGCAGCTCATGGCAAGTGCTGTAGGCACTGGAGAGGCACCAGCACACTGTGGCTGGCAGATGGAGCAGGGCACCCAGGGAATGCTGCCCACAGATGTTTTTCAACAGACACAGCACAGCTGGGCTGAGACCCAAAGGATTTGGGTTCCTTTGTATGCAGMCAGCACTTGAGAAACACATCCATTGTGCCCTACTTTCTCCTCACTGCATCCCCAGCATCGGTGCCAACCAAAACCTCAGCTTTGGCCTTTAGTAAGATCCAATGTCTTCACTCCATCATGCTGCTCCTCCTGTTGGAGCTGGGAYGCAGGGGCTGCGCTGCGTGAGAGCGTTCTGTTCCCTGCACGCATGTTCCAGCCTGCATCTTCACAGGAGGCTCTGTGACTAATGCCTGACTCATGAGGGACCTGCACCACCAGCAGCATTATCACAGCCACAAACACAGCRCTTGCCCTCAGGTTAGGAGCTATTTTAATGCCATGGGTGTTCAGGGACAAATACGCACAAGCTGAGGTAGCTGGTGCAAGGAACGTGATGTTGCCCTGACCCCCACAACCCTCACTCAGCCCAAGAACTGGGGCTTCCAAGAGAAAGATTAAACTGACAGTAGTCACCAGCTCAACTTAATTAACCACAGCAGCCTGGAATCCAAATCCCACTCAGGACTTTCGCACACACACACACACACACCTGAGTTCATGTACCCACGCAGAAGAATGAACCCAAACACACACCTGGTCGTTTTCACAATCAAGTCCTGTTCTCTTTGGCACTGAAAGATGCCTCCCACAAATCACAAAGTTTCATGACTTTTCCTATCTATATTTCTCAGGATGAAATAGCAAAGTTAGTAATTTTCTTATTGTTACAACTTCCCCCCCACCCTGCCAAGGGAGAAGAGAAAAATGTTCCGAGAATACTCAGAACATTTGAGTATTTCTTACAAAGTCACCTCCCTCTCTCCTTCCAGCCTCAATAAAGCAGTCATTTCTCCCTCACATTTAAAACCACCGAGCTCATTAACTACTTAATGAGTTTTGTGCTTTCCTGCTGCACAAGTGGCAAAACTCGGTCTATTTTCCAACTTTTTTTTGCTGTCTTTTCTAATACAGTTTTGTGCACAGAGGTTTTCTCAGAGCCATGTGGACCAAGGCATGCTTCTTCACAGTGGGAAATACGGAAATTGGTGCAACAACAGCACTAAAATGAAAACATTTATTTGACATGTCAAACAAAACTTACAGCACCAAACCCAGAAGTTTCTTATTATATTACACTAGATTAAGAAAGCACAGGCAAAATGTGTAAATTATAGTGGAAACAGAAAATCTGAAACCTCACAGGGTATATTATATTTAGCGATATAATTTAACTGCACAGTAAAGCAAAACTGCTTAAGCATTGGACATGTGTATCATTATAGTTTATCCTCTGCAAGTAACTCTGCCAGTGGAGACAAGAAATTGTAAGTTGCCTGTAGGGAATTCTTTTGAATGAATTATYAGGGGGTGGTTGAATATTCAAAACAAGACACATTTTTGAATCCTATTTCTCAAAGAATATCCTCTTTGGTTAGTCCTTTCAGAAAACCAGGCCAGATTTTTATTTGTGTATCTGTCAGTGCAGATCATCTAAATCAATCATTTAAATATGCATAGCTTTTAGATATTAGCTCTAAGACTGAGAAGAAAGAGGAAAGACCACAAGGTGGTCTGCTTGGTAGATCTCTGGCTGCTACTGCCAGTAGAGCTGTTAGGGGGAAGCAGACAGACATCCACATATGGAGGAATCCATCTTTTWAAGCTACTTCAAATCAGATCAAATGACCACCTGGGCAGCATTCAACAATTGCCATTAACAGTGGTCACCAGTACAGTCTAGAAGGCATCTTTGAACTATTAAGTCAGAACTGCAACTGCCTTCCAGGAAGAAAAAYATATTGTCACTTTCTCAAGTTTATATTTTATCCGATCAAAACAATATAGAGCTAACACACTTGGCATTAAGCAAAAGGCCCAGATCCAAAGTCAGTGCCATTACTGCCAAAAACTTAGTTTTGGATTGTGCCATGGGATTGCAAGTTTTTAAAGACAAGAGCTGTCATTTGTGTCATAGGCTTAATAGTCTTAGATGCCTAGAAATGATAATAAAAAGCAAAATATGATGCTGCTAGCCTTAACCCAAGTTACCTGCATCATATGAACATCTCTAACATTACCAGAATTTATGTGTTGGTGCAGGTGAAAGAATTTAGGAAAACAGCAGTGATATTAGAAAGAATCCATTTCAGGAAGCAGTCATAAACCAACTGAAGAAAAGGGCAGCATCTTTCTCCACATTCCCAATCCTTCAATTACCCTGTGGTGAACCGTGGGGAAATCGCAGCCTTTATTCTAGGAGGGAGAGGATATATGGTGGACAGTGAGGAGGAACAGAGGAAATGATTTTTAAGAGTGACCATATAAGCAGAGTCCACAAACCACCAGCAAATAGCTACAGAAGAATTGTAAGAAGAACCAAGGATGAGTCCYKGCCACAGACAAARAAGTACAGTCCTATTTCTTTRTAGTAACTTTTCCTGACTGGAAACRTCAAGCCAAGTGTCTTCTTGCTGCCTGCAAAGTAGGGATCCTATACAGCCACTTCCCAACAACACCTGCACAAAGAGGAAAAGCAGCTTTTTCTCCTATCAATTGCAAAATAGTATTTTTTAGAAGAAATTTATCCTGACATTGCCAGGTTTACAGACTTAAATTTCTTTGCCTGCTTTAAAACAATTATGTACTTAAATATAGAAAATAATTCTATTTATGCTATTTGTCATCTAAGAATTTGGCATAAAAACAAAGAAAACATGTAAACAAAATGCTTAAATAGCACAGGAAATATTCTCTTAAGATTCTACTGTGTTAAATTAACATGAAAAAAGGAACAAGCTAGCAAAGGGTATCACTACTAATCCAGCTACCATGGTATAATTAAAGGAAAAGTCTCACAGCAGGTTTGACGAAACTATTAGTCCTTGGTTTKGATTACACTGTTTCTCTAGAGATTCTGGTTGCATATATGTGAATTAAGTGAGGAAAGGGACTTCTCAACTATTTAAAGCCCATAAAGAAATAAATAAAAACAAAACCCCAAAGCTAGTAGGACAGCTTCAGACACATTCTTAGATCCAGTCCCTCTTACCATCACTTTTCTGTAATGCTTTAGTATTTTTGTTTATTTTTCCTAATTTTACCATTATGTTACTGATGAGCCCAAATTACTGGGGGACTCCACCTAATCACCTTCTGGCCAATAGATCACCCAGCACAAAATACCCAGAGCTAACTCATCTTGCACAGGAATGGCTTTTGGAAAGAGTGGTGCCCAAGTCTGTCATGGAGTTAAACTGAGATCAGACAAAGGCTACACACCTCTGTCAGCCACGCACATGAATTTTAGCATTCTGCATGCTTTTCTGAACACTGTGCTGATGTTCACCTCGGCAAAGGTGAACTTTAAGAAGTTTCCCCTTGCTTAAAATGCCATGCCAAGCTCTTACATTTTACAAGTTCTGCAGGTAGGAAAACAGACTYATCAGATCTTCAGTGAATAAATGTAAAGCTGCAGCAAGTTTATGATAGACCAGAACCATTCCTCCTACTTCTCCAGCAGCCTCCRTCCATGGATCTAAATTTCAAAGTAGCTCAAAGTGCATCCCAGGCATTTTAAACTCTGGAGCTAAAATTTAATCTTGCCTAGCAACATGTCTTTAAGGTATCATACTTTCATGGAAGTTGTTYCAGTGATCCTTTTTGTTATAGAAGCAGCTTGGGTTCAGTGTCAGCCATTTCAATTATAACTGGTACTGAAAGAACCTGGAAAAAGCTTCACTTGATCCATCCAACCTTGAATTTTCTTCCCTGCGTCCTTCAYTAATCCTTAACTGAGTATCACTATCCCCATTTCCACCAAAACAACAATGCAGGGAAATTACCTGTTCTTTTGCAGTACAAGACAATATATAAATTTCTGATTTTCTTTTGGCATCTGTGAGAATGCACAGAGTTTGCTATGGGGTCACCAGCTGCAAATGTCACTTCCCATATTTTTTGTGGAGCTTCTCTTAACTACGTGCTTGTCTGCCATCAGCCAATTTACCCTGCATTACTGCCAGTGCCTCTGCTTGTTTCCAAGGACAGAACATCTAATTGTTAATGATTTCATGTCTAAAATTCACCAGCTTCATAACTACATTCCAACTCAACTACAGATGCTTTGACAAAGCCTTCACATGTCCACCRTATGAAAAATTGTCCTTTGTACTCCTTCATCTTCTACAAAGAACACAAACCCACCTGCATGTTCTACACAAACATACAGCTCCCTCCCAGTTCTCAGCAGGAAGAAGGGGCGTGAATCTTAGGTACATTAAACAATTTTCTCATTTAAACAGGTTTTCAATAGGAGCCATATGTAACTGTGTACCACCCAAATAATGTCATTCAGGATGAATATTCCTTTTTTTTCTTTTTTTTTGTTGGCCAAAACTCCTATTGTTCCTGAAGAAAAAGGAAGCCTTAGATCGTTTTGCAGCCATGTTCTCCACACTGGTTACCTGCCCAGGTCTTGGCTGGTCACTTTATATGCTGACACTGCTTTTTTTTTTTTTTTTTTTTCTTTTTTTTTTTTTTTAAATTTTTTTTTTTTTTTTTTTTTTTTTTTTTTATTATGTTTTTCTTTTCTCTTTGGAAAAATGCAGACTGTTTTNTCTTTTCTTTATCTTTTATTTATTTATTTTCTTTTTTAAAAATCTTTTTCTTTTCTCTTTGGAAAAATGCAGACTGTTTTCCTGGTTACACTGCTCCCACCATTACTTTAGCCACAAGTTGTGTTTCTCTGTTTTCTCTGCCCTCATTATTTTCATATTCACTCAACTCCCATGGTTTCAATGATAGAAAAACAGCCCACCAACTGCTTGCAGGAACTAAACTACCTGTCATTCTTTTCGTAATCCCTGGCACCTCTGTTCATTTCACTTAAAAGAAGAAGAAAAATGAGGGTGGAGAGTATATAACATCAGTGGCTTCTCTTCTGCTCAATTGACTGTGTGAGTTTATTTTCTGTTTCTGGAGGAAAATCTGGAGTTGAGTCCTCAAGGTGTAGCTAAATRTATCACCTCCAATTTGCATGTTCCTCCCTGGGATATTTGGTGGCCATGCCTCAAAAGCAAAGCTCTTGGGCCAGGGATCACCAGGCAGYTGATGCTGAGCTCATGTTGCTTACTGTAGGGTTACACTGATTCTTTTTGAGTCAGAATCCTTAGGGTTTCTCAGGTCATTCAAAAAAGTCATCAAGAACCATATTAATATTTGCAGAATTATGTATCAAATTGTATTTTAATGGGTATCAAGTTAATTGAAGCATAAAAGATGCTGTACTCTAAGCAGTTGTAAAGGAAATTATTAAGCCAACATAGTGAAAAGCACATGTGAACTTCCAAAATAGAGATCRTTCCTCTTGCCCTACTGGCTACAGCTACAGTCTTTAGAAAAATCTCAATTTTATATGCTCTCAGTCACTCTGTGGTGGTGAAATTGCTAGTATTTAAAGTTGAAGGATGGGGCTAACAAGTTTAACTTACCTAAAAGAACATTCCTTTTGACTAAAAGCTAACATTCCATGATGGTTTCCAACTGCCCGTTTCTGAGCAAGSGTAACACCAGAGAGGGGAAGATGCCACCTAAGTCTTTTCTCACTAGGGCCACAGTCAATGGGGTTTGTGTCTGACCTGCCCTCATTTGTGCTCACACTGTTATGCACTCGGAATGCCCAGACCCCCTRACAACTCTGTACCGTATTTGTTTAGAACACAACAAAATCCCATCTTTCTTGAAGGCCCGAACAAATGTAACCAGTGACCTTACTTCATTTCCTTTTCCCCAAGGGAGCRCTAATTCCAGGGCTGCGTTGTAGTTGGCAGAACAGTACGTCTTACAAACAAAGCAATGAAAAACAGCATTCCCAACATCACATTGCACAATGCAAGACACTGAGATTTACTATGTTATTCGCAAACCTTAACACGCTGTACTCATCTATTCACAGAGCCCTGAATCCCCCTTTTTAGAAAAGGCTCCTACATGTCCCATGCTAACAAAGATGACATTTACCAGTTTTACCATGAGGCTTTTTTCTTCTCAACTAATTTTGTCCTGGTAGGAGTATGTCACTTATTTATGGCACGCATTTGGGTGGAGTGTGGGGTTTTAATCACCAGCTTGAGGCATTTTTRTTGTTGGACATTTTGGCCAAGGCTGTGCTCATTTAAGAGTCATTCAAAATTAGTAACACTGAGAAGCCCAGCCAGAAGTACTTTAGGAATACCTGTTTCAGGACACTTGTAATTCATCTCAGATTAGACGCCCTGAAGTTAGAATCCTAATTATGGGTCACTTAACAATTGCCCTGGACAGTGACCTGMTTTTTAATGCTAAATGATATAATCTATTTTACTGCTGCTGAGAGGGAAACAAAGGAATTAGCTGGTGCATTTTAATGCAACAGGACAATCAGCAATTTCAGTTTCTTTTACAGGGAAATAGTCRAAACTGCAATTATCAGCAAATAAGTCTTCACTGAACTGCTTCTCCACTGCCAAAAATAGGCCCCCACTGCACAGAAAGCAGAGGTGGATGGGAGAGMACTGCATCATTAAAAAGCTAAAATGTGTATGTTATTCCACTTTCTCATGCAAACATTGCTTCTCTTTCACAGCCYTAGGGACAGAGTAAGAGAATCCCATTTGAAGGAAACCTTCCCTCCACCTGCTTTGGAGGAAGGAGTAAAATAACCAGYACAAGCCTACACAAGCAAACAAAAAAAGAAATCCCAAACCCCTAGAAATGAAATCCCTTGTATTTTTTGAAAGCGTGGCTATCCTCTGACCAAATGTTTTATCAAACACTTGACCAGATCTTCAGGTGGTCCAAAATGAGCACTGATAAAAGTCAAGTGACAACCAGTGAGAATYGCATGGTGCTCTGGCACTTCATGAACAAAAAGTCAGCCTTCTGGGGGGTGGATTTGAGAACTGCACCACAGAGGAACTCAAATTGCTCTCATGGAGGAGATCAGTAACCTTACCACTGACTGCAATGGCCAACACTGCAGCTACACACAGCTGAAAATCCTGCCCCTGGATGGAAACAGAATCACAAGGCAATAAAACACCAGAGCAAAGTTTGCCTGACAAGATTGCTTCATTTGCACAGAATCACAAAGTTAATGAATTAAGAGTGCACAATGAAATTAAATTAGTTAGATTTTAATCAGGCAGCTGGTGTTGTACCTCAAAAATCTTAATTTAAAAATTAATTCAAATTGATTTGAATAAAACCAAGGCCTTTTGAATTTAAGCTGTAAAGAAAGAATAACAATCAGTGACAGTGTTTCAGTTTGAAGGAAAGTGTCTCATCAGTCACTAAAAGGGTTTGTTAAAAATATCTTTCTTAAAAGATCTGTGATAGAAAAGACAGTGTACTAGTGACAGATTTAGAAGTGGTAATGAAGTGGAAGAAATTCTGATTACCGGCAGCAGAACAGGAACACAAAAATCTAAAAACTGAATCTCAAGCGTAAAACTCCCAGAATTTATCCCAGAAATAATTTGTTCATAAGCTTAAAATTTCACTAAAAAAATCCCCCACAACTATTTGTAGCAGGAAATCTTGAAAACGTGAGCCAAGTGCAACTGTTACATGTGTAAAATCCCAGAAATACCCAGATGACAGCTCAGAGATGCCACATCTCCCCTTCACTTCCGGCGGTTATCTCACAAAACTAAGAACAACTATTTAAAGGTCAGCAAAATAAACTATCTCAGTAAGTCTTGCTACAAAACCAGCAAAGCCCATAATACCCACAACTTGACTTGACCATCTTCACAATGCCTATTTTAWAAAGGATCCATGRGAAGCTGCAGTCACACTAAGCCATYACAAAATAKTCCAGAACATTCATACAAAYGCAATTCTTGTAACCATTTCAATGGCATTCACAATTTCTTTTATTTACATTYTATTATCATGGAAGCCACTGCAAATATGCATACAGGAATGTATTTGCACAGTTCCTTCAAAAGGGCTTTGTCAGCTTGGARGGCTTTCTGTCCCAGAGCAAGAACATTCCGTGCAATCAGTGACCAAATGCACAAATTGTAAACAGCAGACAGAGCAACTGATACACTGAAACAGCCAAATAATTTTGAATAACGGGCAAATTAATGGAACTTGAAATCTGTCCACACATCGTTTATGGACACAACAGCTAAAATTTCTGCATAACAAAGTTATGAAATAATTATTAGAAAATACTACAGGAAAAAGATGGCTACCAGGACCAAGACTGAAAGATCATCCTTTTCTTTYCCCCCGTTTCTTATAATTATTCAGTCTAAGATAAGAAAAACACAGCTCTACCGGATGAGTAAGTTACATAAAATGTGGGATTTCCCTTTCTTTCCCATTTTATTGCAAGGCACATATTTTTCAAGAAGTGCAAACAKAAACTCAGTTAACGTCAAAAAATATCAGGATTAAGAGCATCTCAAAGAGCTCAGATTTGATATTTCTTTSATCATCAACTTGACCTTTACCTGCAAAACAGCACAGAGATAAGGAATGATAGATCAGCTGTTCTCACAGATGAAAAGTAAAACACATCAAATACAATCACCAGTGCCACAAYAAAACTCTTCAAGTGGGACACTGGCTGCAGAGGGTCACATGGATTCAAGCAACTGCTCGACAAATTGAGAGGAATCACAGAGAAACACAGCACTTCTCATAYAATGTACTGACACCTCTGAGTTAGGAAGTCGCTCAATTATAAATCTCTGCTGGCAAGGGAAGAGTGAGACCCTGCCATKYATGTCCTGCATCTTTGAGATGMGATTTGCATGMCACACYAATGTTTACAGKTCATCTTAGGYTCTTATAYCTGATGMAYTTATAAACAAAAGAACTAAAWCATCTAATGCCCATWTYTTTCCTYCCAAAAATCAACAAAATAGTAACMCCMTAAGAAACTTCAAACRTTKYAGCMATGTTCAACAATGAACAACTTAAATCTACATTGCAAATCTGGCCCAATGCTGAACACTGAAGCAGTAAGACCAAAAGATGCAACTCTGTGTCTGAACAACTCAACTCAATGTCAC
Organism: Malurus melanocephalus; assembly: GCF_030028575.1. Taxonomy (NCBI): domain Eukaryota; kingdom Metazoa; phylum Chordata; class Aves; order Passeriformes; family Maluridae; genus Malurus; species Malurus melanocephalus. Next base: position 1,925,159 of record NW_026623304.1, read on the forward strand.
ATYTGAATTTCATGCTGCTCTTTGCAACTCCCCCTTGCTTTTGTATTAGAAGATTTTAAATAAAAATGTTGTTCAAAGAGATGCTACCAAGCTTATTTCTCCTGTTAGTAAGAAACTTCATATTAAAAAAGCTGCAGACAGTCATCACCCAACTGAAAATTTAATTAGCTTAAATTTAAGAGGACAAGCAATTCATCCGGGTTGGGCTGTGCCTGACTAGACAGATGGCATTAAGATATCTTTCAGTGTTCAGAAACTGTAGACTGCATAGTTTCAAAAGTTCTTTAGGAGTGCTGGTGTATATTAACCACTAAATAGTTRGAGGTGAAGCCCCAAAGGATGTTCCAATAAACTATTTAAACACTACCTGTCAGTGCCTAAATCAATACCGTGGTAGTGAATCTGTGCTTGCATGTCCATGTTTGGCAGAAAATTGACCAATTCAGGTTTGTACCTCTGACATCAACAGTACTAATAGGACTAATTAACATAGCTTATATTCTTCTACTTCTTAAAYAGCAAGAGAAATCCAAGCTTCCTGCCTTGCATTTCCAACAGAGTAGAAGCATCTGTTCAGAAGATGAAAAGTGACATTTGGCTTTTAAGTTCTTTGAAATAATCYACAAGCTTTTCAGAGTGTAAGGATTAATGATTTTTGTCAGTTTAGATGTTTCAGGATCCTGTTCTAGTGAGCTACATTTCTGTCACATTTTTTTTCCCAGGATGAAATACAACTAAATCCCAGAGGAACAAAGCTTGTACAACTAMAATGCCTAGAGAGGTGTATTCCACTCCATCCATCTAGACTACTCTCTTTTGGATACAGTGTGACTTCAGACAGCCATTATAGGGGTCTGCAACCAAAGATTACTAAAAATCATATTGTGKTCCACTTACAGTTCAGATGTTTGTGAGGAAAGCACTATGGCTGCTTAGAGGACAAGCCCTGTGATTCAGGAACATGGTTTCTTTGGGTCTAGTCCATGATTAGAAATACAGAAAGAAAAGTATTCACTCAGCAGCTTCAGACCAACACTGGTCCTCAGTGCAATCCATAGAAGCACAAGGCATCCTCCTTCCCAGCCATGCAAGAGGTGAAGTGACCCACTCTCCTCAAAAATTAGACTCAAAGTTAATGCAGTTAATGCTGAGAGACTGACTAGGACTCATGGGCTCGCCATCTTCTAAAATGGAGYAGGGCCATGGAAATACAGTTATTTCTGCAGCACCTATTTCCATCATGTCTGGACTGGGTTCTGTACAGGTGGTCTGAATATGCCCTTTTCAACTGTATCTTTAAATACTAACKGGCATCAAACATTTTATTCAGTTGCCCCTCCCTTTTCTTAAACAGAAATAGACATTTCTATGTGCCACTCAAGCCAATTCTGTCTAAATAATGTGACACAGAAGAAAGAGAATGTCAAGAAAAACATGCACAGAATGGTAYTGCTATCACATCTCATCCTACTGCATATGTGTTCTGGTAGGAAAMCCTTCAAATACAGTCCAAGTACTAAGATAAAGCTTAAATCACAATGAGGGAAGAMTTAATATGCACTAGAAGGTATGGTAAAAATAAGCAAGGTAAAATTCTTTCCCTGAAATTAAAAGTGTAATTACTTTGGTGCAAAGTTTCACACATCTCACAGGTATTTTAACAGCTGCACRTCTACTCCTCTAAAATGTACCCCTGTTGTAAACACGTCTCCATCCTTGATTACCAGTAATAAGACTGAAAAATTTTCAGATAATCCAAACTCTACAGGAGCCACAAAATCCCCCCTGTTCCATTTCCACCTAAACATCTGTTTTTACAGTGATGGACATGAAGGACAAGGATTAGAAGACAGGCTATTCTACCATTCTGTCCTCATAAAGTAACTGAAATCACAAAGGTCACCTGCCTTGTGATCACTATCTCATATCAAACCAAAAAATCCCATCACCTCGCAGTAATTGCTCGCATCTCTGGTGCTATGAAGAACACTCTAATAGCTTACTGTACTTCAGAGTCGAAGGCAATGAAGAACCAAACTGCTCGGCTTGGGAAAGGCGGAAGTGAAAGCAGTAAAAAAAAAGAAAAGACAGAAGAGTTCTAAGTCATCAGAAAGAGAGGACAGTTTTCAATTATTAYTAGTTACCTCAGAGTTAATAGAGTGATCTTTCAGAAGGGAAAAGAAGTTAAAAGGCAGTAAATGCCATCCCAATAGACTAAATGCATACAGACACAATAGTACTTCAGGAAAGCAAACAGATGACAGTCTGGATGATCTGTCCAAGAGCACAGCTAACATCTGTGATTTTTTTGTTTTAATTACAAAGCACTTCTGTGCAACGCTTGACTGAACATTATTTCATATATTCACAGCTGAAGAAACAGTTTCCCTCTGACAAGAAGATCCTGCTGCCTGGCATTTGTACTTTTTACTAATATCCCAATTATATTACTACTGATGACCAAGAAGTGGAATAAAGCATTCAGTAAGAAATATGGCCATGCACCAAATTATCTCAGATTCTCAGATGTTCAGTCTACACAGTCTTGAAAAACAAAGCTATTTAAATGGCATAATGAAGTACTCAAGGATCAGAACAATCTTAAATAGAAGGCAAAATAGAAATCAAGCACCAAGTAAATGGAATAAGTTTTCTGTTGAGTAGGTTTGACTGACAAGATCATCCTTACTTGCCGCACTTGCTGTCAAACAGTGACAGTCCACACTGAGGTGGCTGAACAAGCAGTGAAATAAAAACTTACTGTCAAAGGAAGCAAGAAAACTTAACTGCCACCAGCTGTCACTGTACCAGCCTTACCCTCTTGTTCTCAGTGAATTCTAGYTGCTTTAAAACCTTGCCAATCTAGAAGACCTATCAGGCTGATCAAGAGTACAAGACAGAACCGACAGCTGACAGGTTCATAACAGCCCTTCATCATTCAGCCAAGGACACATCAAATGGGGAAAGGGATGAATTTAACAGACCCCAACACCATTTTGCATGGTAAGGATATGATGTCATTTGCTGCTCTGTCCTATTTGGGTATWATCCACCTACTGTTTGATGTCTCTGGAAGAGCAGCTGCCCAGATGACTAATATTGACTCCCACAACAGAGAAGACAACACTCCAGATGCTATGCAAGAACAATACAGGGAACAACAAAAAACAAAATATTTTTCATGTCACATTTTGAAGCCAGAAACATTACACATCCCATTTATTTCCACCCTCTAGAGACTTCTTTAATCATTATTCAATAATGCCTGGTGGCAAAACTTTCAGGGTTTTGGTTTTTTGTTTCATCAAGGACAATTACTATAATTTTTCTCTCACATACAACTTCATGATGGTTGAGATTATTAACAAAGATGTGAACACTGCAGCATGCACTCCTCCAACAGCAAATGACAAGAATAAATGAGTCACAACTATTCAAATACAGAGTTCAAAAAAKCTCAGCTATGGCAATATCCCAAGGGATGACTTTATTTAATGAAACTATGCCCTCCTTGTGGCCAGTGCACTTAGAGGTGTGACTGAGACAGCCTATTAATCAGAACAACTACAAAAGTACATACTATCATTGTTAAAACACTCTAGAGTTCTACCTCACCGGTTCTATACATGTGTATGTGTTTTAGATTACTTTTTGTTATCAATATGCCCATTCACTTCTGCCTGTTTCTTCCTGTAATCACCTGTCAAACACTAAAAATGTCTTGCGTTCTTGAGCAGATCCAGTGACTGCAGCTCCATTTACCTGCTCACCAAAGCACTGTTGGGTGGCTGGAGAAGAGCCTTGCTGCATCTTTAGTTTTAACATTGACATTAATGCCCTTAGGCCTGTAGAGCGCTCCTGAATAAAGACAATTGTGAGAATCCTGCCCTCAAGCACGAGCATGTTTCTTCAGTGAACAATTCTCATGCACATTCCAAGTATTTCCAATGCCAAATCCCAGAGCATGCAAGTGTCAGACTTTGGTCTCCCATCCTTTGATCCTGGAACTGAAGCAAGCAGTGCTTCTTGAGAGAGACAACTCAAATCATTAATTAGCCAAAACAGGAGTTTCTTGGTCCATCTTCAACACCACTTGCATAGTTTAGATTCAACTAGTAGGCCTTCCAGGCTTTTGTTAGCTCCTCATCCAAAACAAGGGAGGGAAGGAAYGCTTTACTGTGAGGAAGACAGCTCCTCTCACACAAAGGTAACTTGTATTTCTGCACTCCTTTGCCCCCACTTCTCAAATCAGTTTCAAATGCTAGCCACAAGCAGAATGACGCTTTGTGAAAGCAGAGTGTGTTGTTCTAACCGGCAGTGACCAACACATAGCTGGGTATATTGAAAGACAACCTACAATGTCTGGGGATGAGCCAGCCAAATTCCTGCCTCTACTACAGAAGAGATTTAAAAAACCCCAAACAGTCCAATGCATCTCAGATACTGCAAYCAGAAATTACATGACAGTCCTACAATAAGGGACATAACAGATGAGATCCTGTAATACAAAATCTTTTCATAAATATGCTGCACACAGTAGCTTGAAACACAATCATGATTTTAACAGCTACATTGAAATGTTTTTTTTGCAAGCAGTCGACAGTTCACGTCAAAACAAAAAAATACAAATGATTTCAAATTTTCTTCCTTCAGAAAAATGTTTGGTAAATGCTATGACAGGTTTGTTTCTCTCCTTAAATGCCATATACACTCAACTAAATGTAAAGAAAACCCTAAAAATCAACCTGAGCTCTTACTTCTCCTGGATCATCACTGTATTGTAATAAAGATGTATCTAGCCAAACTACATATTCAATTTCTCCTGCATAGSCACTGTGGATAAAAGTCTTGTACCTGTTTACACATGGGCAATCATGGTAGCCTTCGACAGATTCACAAAAATGAAGTTGAGCATTAGGGTAATAAAAAGCCTACCTTGACTTGCACATTTGATGATCTGTAAGAAAAGCAGGAAAGCACCAATCCAGTTCTGATCTCCTGCCAGTCTGCCTGGGAGGTCAGGGCAGGAAGTGATTACAACTCTGGTATACACACAACAAACTGCAAATTCTTTACACTTCGTTCAAACTGTCAGCATTTCCCTCGAGCGCCAATATCAGTCCCGCTGATGGACAGTCAGTCCCTCTGCCATCCGAATAAAGGGGAGATTGGTGTTTATCAATACAAGGCAGTCATCTTTACTCCCTCAGGACAGCTGCAGAGATCACRACAAAGGAGCAGGGAAGATAATGGCAGAGGGATTGGATAATGCCCAAGGCAGAGGAGTTGGAAGAAGATGATCTTCATGGTCCCTTSCAACCCAAGCCATTCTGTGACTGTGTGACAGAGCAAGATGCTGTGGTACTGGACTGATGAAATAGCTGGTCAAACACTGTGCACTCTATGGAAACCAAAAGGACAGGGCTCCTCTAGAGGACACAGGAGTGCTTGTAGTACAGATGGACATAAGTCCCAGTAAGAACAGATTTTAACTCACTGGAAAATTTAGACTGTAGTCTGGTTTTATTTTAAACCTGAATAATCAATAAACACAAAGTACATGGCTGTAGATTGTTCTTAATCTTTCAAAATTAATTTGGTCCTTCTTTCATGCGTACAAACCCACCCAAATTCATGGTCTCAGAATCCGATCAGTTAAATTTCTTTCTCCTTGGGACAAGGGGTACTAATTAGGTGAGCCAGTGACATGTCAGCACACACAATCTAGAAACATTTGGGCAGATGTGATGGTTTGCACAAAGCTCTATATATGCCTCAGGCATTGAAGGGTGGAACATAAGAACAGAAGAGGAGGACATGATATGATGGACTCTGTACAAKTCCCTTCAGATAATTTGAAATCTTTGCTAAATCTGTGACCCTGGAAAACCATCACTCAAAAGCCCTGCTTTTCCAAACTMCTCCAATTTTATGTGCTAGGATAGATATTTAAAAGCAGTCAGCACTCATTAAGTTCTGCTACAAGTAAGTTTCTGGGCAACTGTCAATCAGCATTAGGACTGATGCAGAGCAATTATAAAAAAAGTATCTAAAATGCAATTTCTTCTTCCCATAGGATTTGTGTTTATTAGCAATCAAAAAGGCAAAACATCAGGCTGAAATACTCAAATTCCAGGGCAGGWTGACTTTCAAGCCACTATTTTGCTRACAAAAGTAGCTGGGWATAAGAGAAAGGGAGAATCCATTGAACATCCCATATCACAGCTTGAGTCCTTCTGCCACRTTCCCAGCAGCAGAAACAGATTTCTGGAGAGGGACTTGCGTGCCAGCATCCCATATCCCAAGAAAACAGGATTAAGAGGTTGCCTAGTGGTGTTTGAATGCAAGGAGCATGTAAGAACTACCTTCTCTCATATATGGCCACCCTTTACTCCTMCCACTCATTCCCTAAACATTGAACATCCCCTAACCAGCCTTTTCATCCTTCCTGAACCCAGCTCATCCCCACTATCAGCTTTGATTCTACAGACTAYTGCTAACTAGAGGATGCAGAGAAAGGCTGGATTTACCATCTGCCCTGGTCAAAKCAGGCACTGTTTTCTTAGGCCAGCTTTAAATCCAAGATGAACTGAGAGAACTTGAAGTAACTGAATGTCCTTAGGCCTCTGTAGAACACGTTAACTTAGTGACACCTTGACCTGCTATGATGGTCCATTTTATTTCAAGTAAAACCAATAATTCTGTGTGTTCCCTTCATGAAGCCTGCACACCAGGATTGAATTCCCAAGCATGATTCTCCTTTAGGAGGCCTGCAAAGGCTTCTGTTTAGTTGCTTCCCTTCCCATTATGTACCACACACAGTCTACAGGCACACAGCTGAGCTAAGGAACACAGAGGCTGGGTAAAGAAGAAAAAGCAAATCCACCACTAGTCATCTTAACTGTCATCAAGATGTTCAYATTACTCCAAATAGATTCCAAAGCAAGATCTAAGCTTTGCTTTTTAAAYTGGTTTCATTACTTCTCCCAGCCTCCCCTGTTTCTCAGTTTGGACAACAGCTGGCATTTACAGCAGCCCAACCAGCCGCATTATAAAGCGTACATCCGAAATGTAGCTCGGGGAAAAATCTGCAGAGACAGCTAAGACTTAAAAACTCCATCTCATAGATGGTGTGTAGGAGGTGGAAAGAAGCACTGCTAAATCTGTTACCTTTCCTGTGAATGATGAGCACACCACCCCTTCCAAAAATAGACCATGGAGGAAACATTATGCCRGTGACTGTGAAAAAGCAAGCTCACTACTCTGGCTTCGACATCAGGTCAGCTGTATGTGAACACATGCCCTCCTTCAAAGCTACTGGAATAGCTATTACTTAGGGTTGTTTCCTTAAAAAGTAAACACATGGAATCTGTTGGAAATAACAGTACTTAAAAAAAATGTATCCTCATTTCAAGAAATTGTTTTATAAAGTCCAAGCTAAGAAAAGGTAACAACTGACATAAGGCTCACAGTAGAAGTGTCCATCTTCCACCTGTTGGTCTGACAACCCTGTGCTGCATTCTATCACATCTCTGCCACCACTAATCCCTCCTGCCTTCACCTTCTAAACTCTCACTATGAAAATACATGTTCATAAAAYCTGTCTCCATGCTGTGGACAAGGAAGAGAGTTTAGCTGCTAAATACATTGGTCTAGCACCATCAGATTCTACAAGCACACTTCAAACAAATCTCTAAGACCATGGTGGGGATGAGGAGAAGGGAGGAAAYCTTTCTTCCATCTGAAGACCTGTGCAAAGCCAGTGACTTCACTCTTGACCTGTTAGAATAATTTTCTCCAGAGAGGGAAATTAATTCAGCCTCCAGCTCTGTTTGATCTCTGACCTTTCCCTACAAAACATTTACATACAGTATGTCTGAACTCGGTCAGTTATACCTTGAAGCATTTATAAGATGATCTATCGCATGCACAAAATTAAAAACGATCCAGCCATTAAAACCAATGCTACTAGGAATCTGAAAAGGATCATTTGTTCAGATCRACCATATGAAGTATTAACTAAGTCAGACAGAGGTTAAACAAGCATCTCTGAGTGCAGTCCTTACATGGCTAAGATATGCTAGTCATTAAGTTATGAACTGAAGTGTTTAATGCTACCAGAGTAACGTTATTATTTTTAATTGATGTAAGTATATTCATTAGGCAAAGCAAAAGTGTTTCATGCACACATTATCATCTATAAACTGAATTATGGATATAAATTCTACCAAACTGGCCAGCAACTGCATACACGCTTACAATTAAACCACACATTTCAATACCTTTAAAGTATTCACTTCTTATAAATTATTAGCCTAATAATTAGAAACACTTCAAATTAGAGGCAATCAGAAGCTCACAGTGAGTTCTCAACACCAGAGAAGYTAACAGGTTTTACAGCTTCCAGCCTCCATCCTAAATGCTCACACCAAATCAAGAGAGGCTGCAAGTCGTAAAAGTGCTCTGTAATCCAGCTCAGTTGCCCTTGTAATTTCCTTCCTCAAGCATATTTTGYGTTAAAAGCTGTAAAAAAAAATTTCTTTAGATGTGATAACTTGTTTCAACCACTGTTTTTCCCCTTCTTTATCTTGAATGGACATTCTCTGTTAGAAATACTGTCTCTATGGATAAGAAGAGATTGCTCACRAGTGACGTTCAATCTGACACCTTAATTGAATTTTTCACACCACTCCGGGGCAATGCATGTCTGTTTAGACCACAATGAACCCCTCTGGGCCTTAAAACCATCACAGGGAATTAGTAAGAAAAAAACCCCAAAACCCCAATGTATCTTTCTTACACAGCACATGAAGAAAGAACTATGTTACACAATTAAAAGGTATAGTARAGGTCAGTCAAAAAAGCCTAGAGCCTCTGCTTCATCCCACAGCCYCTGAGAAGAAATATGCACAGCTGACAATACTGGCAGGGTATCAGCTGCTCTAGGTGATACCCCTTCTACACAGGATGGATGGGAGGTGGGACAAAGAGATTATGCTGCTTCAAAGGCACAAATCCTGTTTTTTGTGTTTCTGAAGGAGAAGCTCCTCTTTCTGTTCATAGCTAAGCTCCTAAAGAGGGTAAATGTAGCTCTTTACTGGTTGTATCTCTGCATCTTGAGCTTCATTTTGACTTTTCTGACCCAAGGCTGGCAAAGATCCAGGGCATGTGCTAATAAAGCACMAGGAAATAGCTCTGAAAGCTGACACTGAAAGCTCAGAGGGCAATCAATATGTCCAATACACTTCAGAATCAGGCTCTCTGCCTGCTTCACTCTTGCAAAAAACATGTTTTTTGAAGGACAACTTTAGCAGCTTACACCTCCAGTTTCCTCACAGGGAATATTTTGCAGTAGACAAGCCRCTGGCAGAAAAGACATTTGCAATCTAAATATTCAGATGCATTTCTGAGACATTCAATGTAGCTTTGTCCATCAACAAATTCTGCTATCCAGATATATGATGGAAACTCTTTAAACACTCTGAGACAAGTACTTAAAAAATGAAAAATTATTACCTATCATCCTTATCCAGGCCACTTAACTTCCTCTAACAAGCAAATTAACATGGTTGAAAGCAGATGAGAGCCAGAGAATTTAATGACAGTTTACATGAGATGGATCAYCTCTTCTCTTTCGTTATGTGCTAGCAGCTTCAAAACAGTCCYAGACATCTGCAGGCTACATCCAGGCTTTTATCTACTACTCCACTGATTCTTTAGGAAGTTCTATCAGTGATTAAAATAGCCACCAAAATGATTTATATCACATGGCACTAATATTTTCTGATCATCACAAGTACTCTGATATAAACTTCCTTTTCACTAGTAATGATAACAGCACCACCAGTAATTAGGTAGGTCCCAATAAAGCATCCTGCCTTATTTCTTTCATCCTCCCTCTCCCTCTTAACCTACAGGGTTTTTTTGSAGGGAGGTGACATTGGATTGACATTCTGAAAATACAGATTAATCTGTCTCCACAGAGAGGTATTCACTCCACACTTCACACTTCAACMCTCATCATCACATCAATCCAAGACYCCAGTTTGCCACTCAAGCCTATTAAACATCCCACTGCAGTGCTTTGCTGAATAGACTGGCAGACAAACACCYATTGCAGTGCTTTGCCAAAATGTCATTTCAGCACCATAAACTTTCACTGCTACCTAAAAAAACCTGCCAGCTGCAGTCCCTGGCTTTTACAACATCAGCAAGTCACACCAGCTACCATCACAAATCCTCTGGAGACAATGACTTCCAGATGGGCACAGAATGAATCACATTTAAGCTTCTTACCTTCCAAGGCTTAACACCCCTTCTTGGCCAGCAGAGGAAAGGAGCACTGAAACACKGCAGAAGATGCTAAGGAGACACTTAATAGTAACCTGCTAATATTTGGATGCTTATAAAATCTTTACCTTAAGTTGCACAAAAATGCCACTATTAAATTGGCCCAAATATYGTGGGTTATTTAAAACTATTTCCCATCTGAAACTGCTGAATCTTTCACCCAAAGTAGGCAAGAACGGGAATAGCTGGCATGAGTATGAATCATCCCCAAATGAACTTAAAAGTATTCCTCTCAGCAAATAGCACCTTCTTGAATATTTAGCATAGGATTGGCAACTATTTAGAAACGGAAAAAATATTCTGTGAGTACTGCATGAAATCCCATAGATGGATGAAAWGGAAAGACATGGGACACTATGAAAYGGARCTGGTCCCATGGTTRGCCTGAGAGAATTCCATAATGCAGTGGCCATACATACAGAGGAGAAATCAACACAGCAGCCTGGAACATGCTGGGGGGCATATTGGGTTGGTTACACAGAAATGGGAGATGGAGGATATAGGAGGGGGATGGGAGAGTAGAGGAAAGAAGAGGGAGGAAGCAGAGCAGACTGCAGACAAGTAAACCTTTATAATAAATGCAAACGGCAGCCTCCTGGTAAAATGATGGGGAATGTCTTTTGCTTCTCCCTCATAAGTTAAAGAAAAAAAAATTAAAAATTCTGTTCTGCTATTTATAGATATTACAAATATTATCTCATTAGCAGGACATGAACAATTCCTAGTGGAGAACACGTTTACCCTTCTACCAGCTGGCAAACAATTCTTRTTCTGAGAGRCCAAAGGAGATAGGCATRTYCAGTTTAATATGGGGGTTCTTAAKTTCTCCACAGTCAAAGATAAATCCRAGGTTAASCAATTGCTAGAAAACAAAGAACAATATGATGCCACCCAAAAGCTTCTTCACTCAATTTCTCCATGGGTAATTAGGAATACATTATGGTCAGAGGTAGTGAAGGCAGCAGGTAGACCCTGAACATCAGTCTGCACTAAAATGTTATCTCACAGCATGGAAGCCATTAGGAAACCAGGAAAACTCGCAAGACCTTTATATTAAACTGACATTTGTTCCTGAATTCATGAAGAGCAATAAACTCCAGGATATTTTGATAACATCTTGCAAGTATTCTTTCCTCAAGTTATGCTTAAGTCACAGATATCAACGCATGGAAATGCTTTCACAAGAGAGAACATGGTCTTCCTTCAAACACTATTTTGCCCTCTGAGAAAAAATACTGGCAACATAGCCCACATAGGAAAAGTATGTTCTCTGCCAACCAGGGAGGTCAAGCATAAGTTGCCATTCAAAATTCTACCAGCACTTCAACACACTCTTCATCAAACACAAAAGTTCTAGCACTCTTATCTACAGTCATCCACCTTCCACCACCTGTCTTTTTTTCCTCCAAGTATTGTTATTTTCTGTGCATATTCATTCTACCTTGCCCAGTTTAATTTTAAATATTCCAAACAGTGGTTTTCAAAGCGGTATAACATTAATCTACTCATATCCAGAAGTGCTACCAGAATGTGCACACACCTGCMATGAAGGAAATGACAGGTAAGCAAACCTTATAAAGCAAAAGAAAGGTAGAAGGAAAGCATTGTGTTTCCTTGCTGGCTTYGTGACTTCTGTACCCTTCCTATTTATCAGCATATTTTCTGTGGGCATCATTAGCACACTTCATCAAATAAAGCTGCTTGTAAACATTGGAGTCTGTTTCACACACTCCACACTGTTCTTTACCATGCCATTAGGCAGTATCAGCATATACTAATCTACATATGGGAGGCTTGCCCATGTGGAAACACCAAGAGAAAACAGAACTGTGTTAATGAAACTGCACTAAGTGGCCTCAACTGCAACTGTAATGTGTTTCCAAAATAAATTCAAACTACTAAATCAAAGCTACTTGAATTCCAACACTCAGAATTCATAATGGATCGTAACATAATTTCACAGGTCYACTGACATTAATACATTCCTTACAACCTAGATGATTCATGAGCTTTCCCATTAAAAAAATATATGCGCCGTCATGAGGAGGAGATTGAACTGTGTACATAAAGCAGATTCAAAACTTTAATATCACCAACCTATGGGTGCCTTATGATTCATAACAAATCAGAGTTTGTTGTTTCTAGAATTATGGATTAGCCTTATAGAATGAATCTGTTACAGATATTTTAGTACAACACACCRTCATTAATTCTGAGATCAGTAAGAAAGGCTCGACCAAAATAAATCCAGCTACACTACAATCAAAGAGGTTTGTCAGCGCACTGACAGTTCCAGTTCCTTCAGCAACTTAAAGAAACAGCTAAAAAAGGCTTTCTCTTAAGAGGGTCTTCTGTGAATCAGCTCCTAAGCATTGTGGATCCCCTAATGGGRAATTTATCCCTCATTCTTCCACTCTCAATCAATCTACAGACATTAAAAAAGGAAACATTGCCAATAGCTGCTAAATACCCTTCTTGTTTTGCAGTCGTCACTCATGCAYTATGCATAGATCAAGAATAAAACAATAAGGGAAAAAGAAAACCTAGCTCAGACTATGTGCTCTGCACACTACAATTCAAATAGAAATTGGAAAGCGAGTATTGTCAACTGATGTTCAGCTGTGACTATCTGAGCAGGCCTTCTAAACATCACCTAAACCATTYTGGTTTCCTTGAGGAAAGCTGACTGTGGGCTAGTTATCCCACCAGGAACCACACTATGCAAGCTTGCAGGGCCAGGCTGATGGGGCTTTGAGMAAGCAGGTCTAGTGGAAGGTGTCCCTGCTTGCAGCAGGGGGTTTGGAACTGGATGATCTTAAAAGTTGCTTCCAACCCAAACCATTCTGTGATTCTGTGATTTCCAAACCACTGCTGTCACTACTCCTACACACCAGGCAGGAGTGTCATATCAGAACAATGGTCAGGTCCACCCTGAACAACCAGAAATCCCACCTCTGCACTGCACAGTTAGGCAGAAACTGGCACTGTTTGGCTCAGGTGTAAAGAGTTAGACCCACAACTGCCTGGCAGGCTCACTAGGGATCTAGATTATTTAACATATTTAATCAAACTTAACCATTCTTTACTGGGACCTTTTATTAGCGCCATAAAGGGTAAAAAGTGGCTGAGGAGGGCAATTAGATATTGTGCCCCTGCTTGCACTACAGTATCTACAGAAAAGCATTAACTCCAGAAGTTAACTGGGTGGAGCTTATTTCTGCATTTGGCGCACCAAAATCTTACTGAAGTTTCCTCGCTTAAATCAAGGCTCGATGTTTTGCTTACACTAAGATCTCCGGGACATGAAAAAACCTGCTTATTCCAACTAAAGAACAACAGTTCAAGTCTCATGCAACTTGCACTTATCCTGCTTTTCATTGARGTTTATTAGCCTTTAGGAACATATCTGGCTAATAGCAAAAAGTGCAATGCAAAGGTGAAAAACCTCTCTAATTCCCTTTCTGAATAAGGAAATTGGACACCTCTGCTCCATAGCTTTTCCTTTGTGTTTWTAGTCAAGCTTTTCAAAATTAATTGACTAATCTATAGACTGGAAAGATGAGGAATGGGGATCCTTCAAAAAGCCAAGCATCCTGTGTAAAGTACGAAAACTGAATATTTCATATTCAGTTTTTTGGGTTCCTTAAACTCCAGGTGATAATTAAAACCTCTTTTGAACATTCAGGAATCTTAATCTGCAACAGGACAAAACAGAAATTTTTGAAAGATGAGGTATCATTCGTATTAAAAAAAAATGGTGTTCAATAAAGCTGAAAAGAATCCTTCATTCTGACACTGAAAGACAAATTGTCAGACACAGGATGTGCATTCCTTCTACTAGTAAGATTTCCCAAATGTATAAGCAATAGCTGATCTGAGCACGCTGTGATGSTTGGTGTCTTAATCAAAACTGAGCTGCTCTCATCCAAATTAAAAGGTGTTTCATCATGTCTTTAGTCTCAGSAATGCACCATGTYTCATGGAACTTCCCTGTAAAAAGGATCAAAAAARCCCTTACATATTTTTCTATCTTATTRTGGGGATTCCCCAAAGTGGATYCATTCATCCTGGCTCTAAACAAAGKATAATGTCTGTGGGAAAAAATTGGTGGTTCACAAGATTAGCTGTTCTAGAAAAGGAAAGTAATAAGGCAATAAATACTCTGCACCTGTGGGTTCCATTGCATTGAATGTTTATGCTGTGACACAGTTGGAATTCGATGGAGAGMCAGGAAATGCAAGGGGGTTGGGAGGGGGAGATACAGCAAACTTGCCATTGCTCTCTATCCTTTATCCTAATTTTCACATTAATTGCAATTATCAAGGGCTCTTAGTCAATTAGTATTTTCTATAGAAGAAAATGCCTAATGCCTAAATTGCCAGTCTTGACACTTTGAGACTTTTTCTGTGAAAGCTTCATAGTTAAACCAACGAGTTGTATTACCTGCTCTAGATAGGTATTGTCTACCTACTTGTTACCTTCTGCTGTAATTTTGTTTGKGTTTTCAGTGCTATCTACTGCAGATGTGTTAAATTAAGAGACACTAGGGAAAAAAAAGGGATTTAGCACATAGAGATACCAAACATGATCCATATAGACCATATAGATTACCAAAGATGTTAAGGACAAGACCAGTTCTTCTAYTTACTTTAGTAAAATCTACAGCACATGAAATCTCTGACTATGTCATCATATGGTATACAAACAACCTTGAGGTTTCAGCCTGACTGGGAATTTTGGTGCTAGAACAGTCAAAATGAAATTATTCAGCATAGAAATMATAGAAGTAGGCCGCTGTTTATTGTTGAGATGCCAGAGAACTAAATGACATGGATTCAGGGTGGTTAAGAACTTAATTCAATTTGTTAATTACCTGTCTAAAAACAATTATGAAATGTTATACACCGATACTTGCTGGTATTCCCCCCCACTATTTGTATCCATACCTTTGGGCTGGCTTGCAAATAGAACATTCATGTTCATCTCTACATTAAATGCAAATAAATAAAGAAATTAAATGCAAATAAAGTAATTTTCATTTCTTTAAAATTCATCTAGAAGACACACTGTACACASAAATAAAACACACACAGGCACACAATAAATGCTTTGTCGTTCAGTTAAAACACTGCTTGCAGTACATTAGCCCTTTTAGAATCAATTTGAGCCTTCTAACCACCACTACCCTTGCTGTGTTTAGCAGTGAGTTTCYGCCAAGGCAGAAATCCCCCAGGCAGCCTCAGATGGGCACTCTCAAGTCATCCCTGTCTCTCACTGTCTCAGCTGTCACTCCACACTGCCTGCTCACACCAGCTGCAGGGCAGGTGGGTGACAGYGTGGTGTCACAGCAGCCCTCCAGCCTGGACTCACTGGGATGCTTAAGCTTGTGCTTCATGCTCCAAAGAATGCCAGTTTGTAAGGCTGCACTAAGCCTGCTTGCACAAACATCTCAAGAAACAATTTCACCAAGAATTTGCGTAGTATTTCCTTTGCAYAATCATTTTTTAATCCACAGGTTTGGATACAAAATACATAAACATTATGAGTGTTTTCAACTAGCTGAAAAAACCAGGCTCCCATTAGGGCACAAGAAAAATGCCAGCCCCCATACGGGACTGCAGGCTGTCACACAGGCAAGCAGCCTTAAAACACAACCTTACAGAGATAAATGACACAAAGTTACACTGATACTTTGATAGAATGCCTGGTTGGCACCTTCTGTTATTTCAGAAAAATGCACCATTTCCTCCAAGGGACCTGTGTCCCACTGGTATTCTGGATGTCCAYACCTGGCCTACCCAACTGGCAGTTCACCTGGAAAACTGAAACAAAACTCTTATCTCGTGTGCCTCGGAGCTGCACAGGAATGCAAACCCACTAGATTTTAAAATAACTTTATGTGACTCAATTTTGATATTAACATTTTCAAAATGGCTACTCATCCCTCGCAAAACCAATAAAAGACAGGGAGGCAAGGAAGACCAGGAGGAGCCATAGATACTCATGAACTACATGGCCATTCTGCATAGATGACCGAGAATCTCAGTCTAAAAATATCGGTATCAAGACTCAGATGAATGATTTTACATATCTAAAGAACAAAGCACCAGTTCAGAATAATGTTGCTATTTATAGGAATAATATGCATGTACTTTATGGACATTCTTTCATTTCACAGATGTGATTTTATTCTGCTACAGCCATCACGACTTACATTTAAGCTTTGCAATACAGAGAACAGATTTAAATGAAAGTCAGCAGACAYTTGTTTCATACTTTATAATTACAGAGATCTCTCCCTATAGAGAGAGATAAAAAGGCATTAGTTATGGTCAATACTAAAGGGGGTAATTGAGCATTACAGCAGTGATGATCCTTATTACACTGAGTTTCAAGAGCTGTGAACAGAAAAGAATATTCTCAGCATAAAACTACACAAGAGCTTGAGCAGAAACTGAGGGCAGAGACTACTGTGACCATGCCATACCCATRGATCCCTGGCAGTTCATTAGATATTCCATTCTGTAAATCTTCCCACATAGCTTTGACAAAGGTCCATGACCACATCAAAAGCAACATTTTACATATAGCTGAATAAGAGAGGACTAAAAAATCCCCCAGGAATATTGATTTGAAAGAGAATAAAACTGCTTGTGAGATGTTTTCAACACAATCCACCACAAAAAAATTAATGCCTACTACAACATAATATTCCTTTTTGCTCCCCATACTAAAGCACCAATAGGATTTGTCAGGCAGACAGGACTACACATCAACAGCAGACATGGATAAAACCCCTCAGTTTTTAAGGATTCAATTTTAACAGCTCCTCTGGACACTAACTGGAAATAGGATACACAATAGAACTTCATGCTAAATTCTATGACAGCCATATTTTTGTGTAAATACTAAATACTCCCCCTAATCCTATTTTCTTCTAACTCTTAAAGGYTCATATAGAAAACAGCACAAAAAGAGGTATTTGTCTCTTCTGGGTTATTTTTGTCTCCAACAAACACTATACACATTTTGGAAAGCATTGTTCCCACCAGCTGGGGTCACTTTTCACCTAGTGTCAGTGGAAGAACAGCCACAGTATATGAATAAAAATACTTACAGTGTTTCAGAGGATGAGCTAGAGCAATTTAAACTTTATAGCTGAGAATATTTGGAGGCATTTTTGAGACAGTGTCACTGAATGAATRGAAGACAGTGACTCTCCAGCTAAACATTGACTTTAGATGCAATGTGTCAAACGAGTCAGCAGYTTGGTACACAAACCCTTCTCTCTAGGGCTACAGGGGATACAAATTAAACCTGAGGTTTGCTGTTTGCCCTTTCAGCACTAGCAGGTTGCTTTTCAATTTCAAGTTACTGGGAAAAACAGCTATCTTTCTGTACAACTACACAGCTAGGTGGCCTGCACTAGAGGCTGCTGAGTTCAGAATCATAACTACATCACACTTTAAAWCATGATTCAAATTAACTAAGATGTTTCAGTATGGTAAACTTCCATGCCTAATCCTACTCAAGTTCTCAGATCCTGCAAGTCAGCCAAAACACAAGCTATAAACAGCAGACATTTTCTTTGCTGTTCACTTATTTGGCATAACACAAATCATCCTGCATTCATACCGGTGACAGACACGAAACACTCCATCTGCCTCTCAGTTCACGAGCCCCTCATTGCTCACTTCTTCACCTGGAAAACATTGTAAATAAACAAACCTGTTTGGCCARCTGATCCTTCTTCACCAAGCCAGTRGCTGCAACGATGTTCCCCGCTCCTTCCACCGTCTTCTGGGCCACCACCGTCACTCCTGACACCACGGCTCCCCCAACATTAGACACTTGCTCTTTGGTCTTCTCAGCCACTGAGGAGAAGCAGAAGATGGTAAAGCACATTGTGCCTCTGGGAGCTCTAAGTTTTTCAAAGAATTTACCACTGACAGGCCAACATCATGAAAAGCCATAAGGCCATTACATTTTTTGGACCCCAAATGGATCTTAAGAAATTAAACTATCCACCTGGTAATGCTGGAGCAGCAGAGGTAAAAATRAGCCTTTGCCAGGGCTCAATTTCTTTCATGTGAAAGACATTTGACATTTTCATTCATGTCCAACTGCACTTTAGGGAAGAAAAGTCATTATTTAGTCACTCTTATTACATCCAACTCACTATATAATATATCYTAGCTTGGAAATGCATTCCAACTAGTCCATCAAACACTTGCTGCATGATACAGGGAATGGAAAACAAGATTTTTGACATTAGACTCAAAATACATTGATTATTCTTCTTATTTTCATTTCTTAAGATGTATTTCATTAAAAAGCAGATCTATCAATGCTCAACCAGAGGATTTCAAATACAACCTTTTATCTGACTCTCTTGAGACTTTTGCCCCAATGCTGATACATAATATAGTAATTTACAAAAAGATTGAATGCCAAAGATGCCAAAGCAAACTGGATTAATAGCTAACTTCCAAGCCCCAGGGAAACAACAACTCATTTAGCCTACATATACATCAGCAGTTGCCATTCTACCTTTCAGAATATCACTGGGTTTTTTTCTGTTCATTCATCCCCAAGGGCTCTTTCTGACAGCAGCCTGAACTACAKTGAAGCTGCTCTAAGAAAAGGGATGGAATGACTTCATGCCTTAAAGTTACCCAGCCAGATTCTGAGCAAAATACACATGTACTCCTCTAAACAAGGGAATGTTCCCCAAAAACATATATGTTGATATATTTTTGCAATTCCTCCTATACCTTCCTCTGGTCTATTCCCATCCGATCCATTAAATGTATTCATGGCTTTAATTGCACCCTTTATAAGCATGGGATGGATTCTGCTTGAAAGTTAGGCCACCATTTCTGCATCTTTTTTTGGGAAGCACACTTGAAAATTAGACTTTCTGTGGATAAATCACATTTCTTTAATCCCTTACATGAAGAGCATCAGCTGTCCATATCACAGGGCAGRGAGCATACATTACTGTGATTGATATTAAAATGCAAAAATTTGGAAAAAGCTAAACAACATGACTAGTATACAATTTTTATAAACACCCAAGTTATCTGGTGTTTATAAAAATATCTGCTGACTGAAAATGAAGGCAGATAATTTAATGCTCATTCTAGTCAAGTGAAAGGGAAAAGTTAGAAACCAATTAAGTATTATCTCTRTTATGACCAGCAACTTTCATTACAGAGCAGCAAAACAACAGACTACACATTGTCTGAAATTAGAAAAAGTCTGTTTCAAGTATCTCCCAAACTATACATGCTAATAATCTAAAAGCTCACGAGAAATCTTGTTGTCTATATCCACTACTCTTATGCCATGCCTTTTCCAGGAGGAAAAAAAAATAAATAAAACAAAGTGGGTTTTGCTGAAAAGCAAATATTGCCCTCAGGGAAGGTCTGACTTAATGCTAGCAAGTGCAAAAAGACATCTGTTAAGATGCCCCATTTCATTATTGCTAGCTACAGACCTCAAAAAGCTTTGGGTTCTATGAATAAAATTTATACAGGAAGCTTTCCATTAGTTCTTGCAAACATATATCATAAGATGCGTGTCCTCATAACACCCTGTGTCTTGCAAAGCATGGCRAGACCCAATTGTGCTTGGAGTCTTTCAGAAAGAAACTGAGTAACATTATGGAACAGAAATTTGTTCATGTTATTCCTAATAGCAAAAAGAATTCTAAAAAAATAAAGCAGCAYCTTGTAAAGATAGATTCAATAATAGTATTTCCCAAGAAATACTTAGATTTAAAAAAAATAAAGGAAGAGGAGATATGTTTTGGGCAGTTTACAGTACTGCTTTTTGTTTTTCCTCTGTGTCATTCACTTTCTGGGAGAGATTCTGGGCTGCATCCAAGGCAGGGCATGGCCAGCAGAGTGAGGGAAGGGATTCTGCCCCTCTGCTCTGCTCTGCTGAGACCCCATCTGCAGGGCTGCAGCAGCTCTGGGTCCCAGCACAGGAAGGACAGGGACCTGATGGAGTGAGTCCAGAGGAGACCACCAAGATAATCAGAGGAATGGAGCACCTCTCCTGTGAAGAGAGACTGAGAGAGCTGGGGTTGTTCAGCCTGAGGAGAAGGCTTCAGGGACACCTAATTGTGGCCTTCAGCACCTAAAGGGAGCCTACAAGAAGGGTGGAGAGGGACTCCTTACAGGGTCATGCAGGTACTGGAAGGGAGAAATGGTTTCAAACTGAGAATATGTTTAAATTAGACATTAGGAAGAAATTCTTTACWGTGAGGGTGGTGGGAGACTGGAACGTGTTGCCCAGAGGAATTGTGGATGCCCTGTCCCTGGTAATGTTCAAGGATAGGCTGGATGGAGCCCTGAGCAACCTGGCCTAGTGGATGGTGTCCTAGCCCAGGTTAGGGAAAGATAATCTTTAAGGTCTCTTCCAACCCAAATTGTTCTATGRTTCATTCTATGATTTTGTAATTGAGAGTCCTTTCATTCTGACAATTTTTTTTTTATGGAAGTGATACACATTGTTTTGAAAACTCTCCTTTCCAAAAAATGTTGAATGACAGAACATGTCAAGGACAAATTCAGTGGGCTTGATGCCGACAAAGAAACACGTGCTCGGTTGGCCTTAAGCAGACTCATCCCTTCTGACAAAATGACAAACCATGGTTGTACCYGTGTTGATTGTCAGTAGTCACAATTAGTTTCATTACCTCAAGCTCTTAAAGCAACTGCACCTCCAAAGCAAAATATCAAGAAACAGAGTGGAACTGAGTGCATTGTGGATGCTGCAACATAAACAACCTAATTCCCAAAGCCATTATTAAACCACATTTCTTATACTACATTGTCATGGCAAGTACAACCACCRACCAAGAGTAACCATCCAGTGGCTGCTGTTCCCACTGTTAATGTATTTTGGGAAGGCACGTCTGAATTACATTTCCTCCTCCCAGAAACACATTACYCTAGGAAAGGCTCAGTACATCCAAACTCAAATGAAAAAGGAAAGAATCAGGCCGCTAACACTGTTACCAGCACAGCGACAAGATACTGATGAAAGTAGGGGAAAAAGGAGTATAAGATTTGCTATAACATTACTTCTATTTGAGACAGCCATGGTTTAACCCTAGTTGGCAGCTAAGCAACACACAGCTGCTCATTCACTAGATCCTCCAGTAGGATGGGCGGGGAAGAGAATTGGAGGGGCAAAAGTAAGAAAACTCGTGGACTAATGTCTTGGGTTGATTTTTGTGCTAGTTCTGTTCTGTATTCCTTTTCTGTTGGCATATACGCCCAAAAGGTGTTTGTACTTTTAAATGTAACGCGGAAGAAAGAGCAGGAGATGTTGGGAAGGCAGCGCGGGCTGTTTAAACCTGGTGCTGCCACGCAGCTGGGGCTTTGGAGCTCGGCTCTCGCTCTGCTTCTCGCCGTGGGAGTCCTTTTGCTCGCAGAGTGCAGCGGAGTTACAGTGTTGCAGTTTCGGCTGGCTCGGGTTTGTTGGCTTCGGCGGCTTTTCCTTGGACAGATCCCCTCTGCGTCTCCTGCGATTCTGCTCCTGGAGCAATCCAGCCGGGAGAAAAGCCGCGCGACTCGATCTCGTCCGGGATTTCGGAAGCGAACCGGGCTGGCAGCAGAAACACACCAAGCCCTCTGAGCCGTCCACAGGGAAGAAAGGACTGTGGTACAGGTTTTTGGGTTTTCTTTTGCCACTGTTACAGGAATGGCCACATGGTTTTTTTTTCTTTTCGTTTCTTTTCCCGGAGACAGGAGTCGCCATTTTTGTCTGCGCCACGTGGCGAGCCGGAGGAGGCAGCTGTGCTCCTCGGCTTCTTGAATATCTAATGGTTACTCTTTATCTGTGTCCTGTGGGCACTGTGTTTGTTAATAAACTACCTTTTTTCTCTTCACTTTTTGCCCAGCATCTCTTTCTTGTTGGTGGGGAAAAAAATTATCAAATTTATTTTCATTTCAGAGGAAATGTTTCTCTGTAACGTTTTTCTCTGAAAACATTGTCTCCAAACCGAGACAACTAAGTATTATTTAATTTAAATAAAACAATAATAGTATAAACATTGTAATAAAAAGGAAAATAACAAAGTGAGAAAGAGATATAAACCCCACAGGTGATGCAAATTAAAGCAATTGCTCATCACCAACCAACTGATGCCCAGCCAATCCCAATGCAGATGACCCCCACCAACCTTCCCCATAGTTTTATTGTTCAGTGTGATGCCATATGCTGTAGAATATCCCTCTGGTCAACGGGTGTCAGCTGTCCTGGCTGAGTCTTCCCTCAATTCCTCGTGAACCCCCAGCCTCCTCACTGGTGGGGTGAAGAGAGAAGCAGGAATAGCCTCGATATGTAAGCCCTGCTCAGCAATAACTAAAACATCCCTATGTGATCAACACTGGGTCCAGCACAAATTCTAACCAGTCCCATATCCCATACAAGGTACTATAAAGAAAATTGTCTCCATCCCAGCCCAAACCAGCACACAGACGTAGCATAAGAGAGGTGACATGGGAGTTACCATGGAATATCTCTCACACACTGCTTCAGAAATCGGAGCCACAAAGACAAATTCAGCAAACTATATAAACAGCACAAATTGGCAGAAGTAATCATAGTAAGGAGAGTCTCCTTCCCTGTCTCCAAGGAATAACTAAACACCAGCATCATTACCAGAATGAGTCTGATAATGAGCTCCAGCCTRGTGACCCTCCAGCTCTGAAACCCCAGTGACAGAAGAAAAACCAAAATAGGTTTCCAGTCTCATCTAATTTATTGCTTACTGGAAGTRGGAACGGGGAAAGCATTAAGTGTGCACAAACAAATCAGTCCAGAATGCAGGGGGTTGATTCCAAATTATTAAAATTATCAGAATACCAGGTTGTTTAATGATCTTAAGCCATTAAGTTTTTCTAAAATTGATGTCTGCTTTGCATCAGTGTTGAGAAAAAAGAGTAAATCAGCTTCTGCAGAGCTCTGCTGTGCCATGGCCTGATTACTTCTTCTRTCTAGGCAGACAGAATGTCCATTCCATTAAATGACCCTGGGACAGTGTACAATGACCACACCAAGACCAACTTTAAGTTCTAATACTGATCATAGCACTGTGCAAGAAGTGTTAGCACTGAAGTTGTCTTTTCCCTACTCATTACAGACAGCTGGGTAACATATGGTATCAATGTAAAACCTTTGCAGCAATTCCAAAYAGCAACTAGTTGCTCTCAACCTTGAACAATAAAAGCAGATTAAAACCACAAAATTTCTCTATATTAATGAACTTACTCTTACTGTACCAAATATATTTTTGAGTATGTATTTCAAACAGTAAGTTTGTCTTAAGTAGTTGAAGAATTAATTTACAAAGATGTCATAAATATATTGGKGGTTCTTTAATTTRTGCCATTTTCTGTAAGATACCTGAYGGAGTTACAGAGCAGGAATACCACTGACTAAAAATATTAAGAAGAACAAGAATGATCAGACAAAAGAACTAAACAGAACACCTGACTACAGCTCATAACTGTCACTAMTGTGTCTTCATTCAGTTTCAGAAAACGGAGATGTGATTGAAGGACTAAGGGCTTTTTGGCCCTGATTTATTTACAAATAGCACTTTATTTGGAATATCAGGAGATAAAATCTAAATATCGTCGATACTGTTTCTTTCCTGGACACTTAGGAGATAAGCAAGATGGATGAATCCTCCATTTATAGTCAAAGGTCAGTAGGCATGCTAATTAGGAAGGCAAGACTGAACACAAACACCYTAAAAAAACAATAAGCAAAGCTGTTTAATCTTCAGGAGTTCTGAGGAAGGTTGACCTGACAACACACTCACCACATTCCCGTGAATCACAGCCTGGAATCCTCATTTCATAGTATCTTGATGTCACTAAACCTGGTACAATCAGGTCACATTTAAAGCAAGAAACACCTCAGTCTAGCAATTCTGGGTTTGGAAAGTAATTGACTGAAAAGTGCATTTTAGGGGTTTTTTAGCCCTTTCACCAGCATGGGGGGTTAAACCACAACTTATTYAATAGCAAAACTATCAAGATTTTGGAACTCAGTAAGAAAAGCCTGCTCAACTGTGAGCACACTGATTTTGATCAGTGATTCCAGTTTGTATCTGACTGTCTSCAACCTCTTGAACCATTTTTATTTACATAATAAAATGTTTATTTCACCTCAGGTTTCCCATGATGCACTGGAGAATTAATATCATAAGACCTCCACAACTTKGGAACTTCCAGTCATATGAAAAGAGACAAGTAGGTCTTCACAAGCGACTTAAAAGGCTTTTTTGTCACATCAACTTTAACCACATTGATTTAAATTGATCTGATTTCTACAGCAACTTCACTAGCATCTCTGAGTGTTTTCATGTTATACCTCATAGAATCACTACAGTGAACCCAAATCTGTTTTTATCTACCTTCTCTGCTTCCCAAAACAACTATTTACCAACTTGTTTTTATTTTTTTATTCTTAAAATATGTCCAAGCAATTCCTCTTGTACTTACACTAACAAGTCCATACACTTTTCATTTTTGAAACCATGCTCTCCAGTTTTTGCTGGAACTCTTCTCACTGCCACATTTCAACCTGCACACTCCCTGTTCATTTTCCATTTTCATTCAACAGCCAAACTCATCTCAACCAGTCTGATAGGCCATAAGGAAGAAAACTGTGGCACAGAACCCATAATTCCCAAGTTTTGGATGTTTCACTTGTGTCATCTAAAGTGTGTGAGAAGCAGCTACTGTTTTGCCTAAAATCAAGCAGTAACTTTTTTCAAATTTTGTCCATAAGCGCAGCACGTAACAGATGCATTCTCCTTATGTTTGGTTTTACAGACTGTTTTGTACCTTCCAGAACAAAATTTAACATATTTTCAAACCTGTTAAAAATTCTATTCACCTACTGAAAATTTCCTGTCTCACTAAGCATATTGCAGTCACACAAAGAGAGGTACAGCATTTGAGATCAGTGGTTTCTTTCAGTAGGAGGAAGAGAAGTGCCCCACTGAGGAGCCCATTARAGTCCCAGTGCTTCAGCACGTTTCATACGTGTGCAAATGCCCTTGACTTTGATYCTATCACATCCCAGCTTGGTGAACATCACCTCTATTAACTTGCTTCCTAGTGCTGCCACTTGCTGCACCCACATCCATGATTATATTAGATATACGTGCCCCAAATCTCATTCTACTCCAATCCTCTGCTGGTCATAGTAATGATCCCTCTGAATATTCCTCTTAATTGAGGTCTAACAAGCTGAGATTTCAAATCTCATAACAACAGCATGCATGCTCAGCCTGAGGCTAAACTCTGAAGGACTATCCTACATATTCTGCTCCGTTTTGCTACCAGAAATACTCTTGACTGACTTTTCAACCATTTATGTGGGTTATGTATTAAGTACTGACATTTGTTTGTGTACCATATTTACTCTTTGCATTGTCTTATGTGAGCACATGTGAATGATAAACTGGTTGTACACTAAGGAAAAAGAAATCCTTTTCTACAATCTTATTTGTTTCCTAATTTGTTAGGGGGAAAACAACTTAAATTTCTTGACCATGCATTCTCTTCACATCTCCAGAACTCACACATTCTACAGCAGAAAATTATACATTTTATTCAATACCTTATGGTCAGCTAAGGCTTGTCTGCACGCTGTAGATATCAAAGACTTCCATTCATTTTGCCCCTTAAAACARATTATTGGTTACTGGTTTCAGTTCATACCTAAAATGATCCCTGCAAATCAATTTAAAATGCAAATTTACTCTTTTTTGGTGTAGAAATGCTATTGTGAATATACATGCCTGGTACTAAATTCCAAGTTTGAAAGTGCTCTTGCTGCTGTGAGATTAGTCAAAAATAAAAATCTGAACAGTCTTAACTGTGACAAATTCAAATCAAAGCTCTGAAATTTGTYTCTTTCCTGCAAGCCATTTCCCTTTAACCTCCCTACCCAGCYAGATCTCTCAATTTTCCTATGCTTCTCTATCTTTCATAAGTTGTAGTGCTCTAAAAAAAACCCAGAATTTTTAACAGCTAGATGATTGGTCAATCACATGCAGGAAAGAAGCTGAAATCAAGAGATAATTATCTTACCTGTTGTGACACCATGAACAACTCCTTCCTTGGTCCTGGAACCTAAACAAAGAAAAACAGTAGGTTGAAAATGCATATTCTTARGTACTGGTAAAGACTAGACAGATGATAAAGAGGGATTAATATATAGATTACATGCAGTTGCACATGGTATTTTCTATGGTTATTAAAAGAAATTAAAGAGAAATTCAATCTAAGGGAAGAGGCAAAACGATTAGTAAAGAACAACTGMATGGATGTATATTGACTGTGGAAAGGTGAGCAACTCTGCAAACACTTCTGCAGTTTATTTCTTGTACCTACTGACTTCCTTGCCATTTTCTTAACAGCTGTGTCAGCCCCCACCTGGCAAACTCACATGGATGMCTCTGCACAGAAACCATGTTAACATCCTGAGGAGCCTCATGCATGCATTGGGAGAAGCTCTGAGCCACAGTTCCCAGAAGATCCTTACAATTTCATCTCTGCCAGGTGTTGGTTTGGAGGGGTTTACAACCACTGCCAAACTATAGAAAGAGCTAGAGGTTAAATTCACAGAGAGCTGGAAGTGCTAGCCAGATTTAGACATCAACTAAGAGAAATTTTAGGCAGTAGATAGGATTTYAACATAAAAATGCACCCCAGGTCACACCCAAGGTCTGCTGCATCCAGGGTCCTCATGGCCACAGGCACATGGACAACTCAGACATGATTTGCAGGCAGAAACCTGGAACGTGTCCAAAACTGTCTAAGAATGTAACTGCCACGATGAAGACCGAAGTGATTTCTGCAACACCCGTGAAAAAAAAAAATCCATTATTTTTGACCATGGTGCACGAAAGGAAACAATCTCCTTTGTCTTTACTGGAAAGAGAAACAAATTAGCACATACTGCTGTCTAAAACATAACTCGATGTCTTTTTCCCTACCAGCCCTCTAYTTGCCCTTGTCAAGTTCCATAATTTGGCTACATTTCAAGGATTAGTATCCATCTGTGGACTATGATGCTTAACAATGTGCAATTAAAAGAGTTTATGGCTCCTAGTTAATCATCTTACCTAGTCTGCCAGAGATGGGATGACATTTTATTTTTCTTACCAACATAGAAATGACCTTATTTGTAATGCAATTTATTTGCTGTCATTCAGAATTTGAGACATTATAACTTATACTTCAGACTTTTCTAACATAACAGAAGAAAATACATGAGCAGAAAAAAAATTAGAAGAAAGCAAACTTTTGCCCAAAATTCTTTACAATAATGAAATTAAACACTGAAATACAATATAAGCTCACTCATCAATATGTCCTACTTGATACTAGTGCAAATTTATGAAATTTTAGCCATGTAGTTCTGGCMCTATTAGATTGATTACGTGATTGAAAAGGCTGTTCTCCATGAACACAAGCAGAACAATAATACATGATAAATACAAGGGAAAAAGTATTGCAGCAAGTAAAATGAAATGTTCCTTTACTTAGCTAATGATGAGGTTAAACAGCTGAGAAGACTTTTCCCCTCTTTATTCCAATTTTCTCTTTAAAAAAAGCTTGTTTTCTCTCACTGAAAAACATTTACCATTAAATAGTCAGAAGTTTCATTATATGCAAAATGTTTATGTGTAAGGACTTGTTTTAGGACTTTGGTTCTCGATTTTGTACCACCAYGAGACTTGAAGAAGCAAAGCACATGCTGTAATTCAAGCGGTGAGGGTTCCACTGACTTCTAGAAAGAGACCAAACACCAAGACAGGCTTACAGTGAGACTATTGGAATACCTAATATTAAGCACATGCTTTAAAAAGCAGTTAGACCAGGCTAATATCTCGTTCATGCTGTTGAACTGATTGTTTGCAAGCCAAGCCTGGAAACCTGGGAATTAGCAAGTACTCAATTCCCTAAGGCTGGTGAGAGATGGATGCTACAACAGAACTCCCTGAGGACCTGTGCAATGCACACATCTCCAGAGGGATCTATTGCAAGCAGATTCTTACTTCAGTGGCCCAAATCACTGCTACAACCACAACTTGCACAGAAACACTGGTTTCTTTTTGTTAGCGGCAGACAGGCTTTGCTTTAAAAAAGCTCAGCTCAGAGACCCATATGGAACAGGGGTATGTATAGCCAAATCCATTAGCTGGCAAACAACCAGCTAGCTGGTGTTCCAGACCCTACAGCATATGTTAGAGCTCAGTAGGACTTGCCCCACTGCTGCACACTTGCATGCAAGTAGCTGTTTCTGCCATCACAGCTACAACAGCATCTAGAAACGCATTAGGATCTGCCAGAACAGAACTATAAATATCAACAGCTGAATTCAGTAGGATGACTTCTGGCTGGCCATGAAGAAAAGCTGCTTGTCTGCATTGTTTCTGGGAGAAACTGGCTGTCTTTGATTCTGGCATTCCCAAAATGCCAACAGTCTTGCTCATTGTACTCTGCATAACAAGGGGGACAGAGGAATCAGAGTAGGGGTAATAAAAGCCAAGGAACCTGACTCAGACCTAAACCACTTAGAAGCAATAGCAGTGCATGGTAATGCTACTTTTCCTAGCTATAGTACACATCTGTGTGAGGAGAGGAAGAAGGCAAAACAGATTTTTTTCTTTTTTCCAATTATAAAAAAATATCACAGACTCTCTTCATCATTTATTATCATGTCATTATGCCTAAAGAATGAGCATATCAGCAGTYTGGAAATACATTCATTTATGGACTACTTGAGAGACCATCAGACTATTTACATTGCTTAGCTAGAGCTGGTTAAAGACAGGGAGACATAAGCACAAATTGGGGGAAGGGGCAATCAGCATTCAAGGAAAACACTTGCTTCCAAGTCCTGAAGCCCATTATTCCATCAGAGAGACCTTGAGTCCCTYGACTACTCTGGTGCCAAAGGAAAGAAAGAAACATTACAAAAAGAGCGTGCAGTGGAGGAATTTGGATGGCTTTGCCAAATAGGTCATGACTGCACTCTTCTACTCTAAGGCCATGTGCCAGCACAGGGAGTAGTAAACAACTGTGTCAGMCAGCCTGCAGCTAATAAAATATTCCTTTGTTCTGCGAGTGTATGACACACCAAAAATGACCAGACTGGAAACTTCCATTCCTGAGCACTGAACATGGACTCAAGAGTCAATTGTGCAAAATCTTCAGCTCCATGGAAGCACACACAAAGCTCAGGAGACATCCTGAACACCAAGAGCATGCAAGCACATCTTTCTTACTCAGTTTGTGGTTTCAAAGCAAGTGAGGATTAAGTACTGCCACTCACTTCCTCTCTGCTTCAACTGACAGCTCTTGAAGGATACAGAGAGATCCAGTTTTAAATTTACRGCACACACAGGACCGCTGAGCCCCAGTCCTCCTTTCTAAACAATGACCAGACCATTGTGTGACATCAAGAAAGGTGCTGACGCTGTGCTTGAATGAGTCAAGAGACTTGAATGAGTCAAGAGAGAACCACCGATTTCAGCTGGCCAATGCTGAAGCCCATGAGCAGAGGAATTTAAGGGGAAAAAAACCCCAACACTTGAAAGCATAAAAACACATTGCAGACTGTATTGTAGAGATGTTGGGTACTTAAAAGGAGGAAAGAGGGTAGTTGAGGGAAGAAAGCAGATACTTCAGCATGGACAGAGGAAAAAAACTTCTATTAATCTCCAATACACTGCTCTCCCACAGAGCCCTAACTTTCACCYCTTGCCAARGGAAACCATCTTTGTGSCAAAAAAAAAAAWATACAAAAACCAAAACAAGAATAAAAGTACTACAATGACCACATTCCATCCCAAAGAGCGGCCGTGGTTAACAGAACTCTTACCAGGTAGAATTAGGTTATAATCTTTCACATAATAGCTARCAGCATCCTGGACAGAAAGGTGAACATGTTTTCCATGTTTACTTAAATTGCACTGATTTTAGTGAGAAACCACATCACCTAGGGGATCTGAACCAAAGACTTCGCATCTTCTTAATTCTCCAGCAGCAATGGGAGGCTGAATGTTATAAAACTGAAAACGATTAACAGGTCCCACTCAGCCCAGTGTTGTTAGGTTATTTTTTGCAAGATGTCAGGCAGCTTTCACAGTATAATCCGCTGTGAATCTCAAATSTGAAAACCCAACTATAGAAAAAGGCAGTGAGAAGTCTTCAGGAGCTCTAATGAATTGTGCTGCTCCTCTCCTCTGCTCATGAAGCGGCTTCACCACCTTTTGCACTGCAATCATTATCAGCCTGYAGAACAAAAGATTATCACACTGGCCTTTGGTAATGCTGCACAGGCAAAGAGACACCTCTGCGGTGTGTTTCAGAAGTAGACAGAGAAACATCCTGCTCCTCATTTCCCCCTTACCCTACTTGACTCTGTTGAAACCTCCTGCAGGTATGTGCAAGCACTGGACATGAGCTGTCAGAGCTCCTGGAAACAGCTCCCCACCAAAGGCTCTTTCACCTGCATGACAAACTACACACCTGAGAAGGGGGCATCTGGTGGGAGAAGGATCCTCCACCATTACTACATTCACATGCACAGGTCCTTATCAAGGCTCAGGGCTCTGCTGTCCCCAGCAACTTATTCTKGAAAAAAATAGCAAGCCTGCCCTCCAAAGTTCAACCTCAGCAAAAGCGCCCCTGAAGACAACAGGAAATCTGTTGCCTTTGGGAGACAAACTAGGTTCAAATGTTATTATGGTCTGGAGAATAGGTCAGGCACGAAGATTAATTTAGCACACAATGCAGGTTTTTAATATGAAGAAATCAATGATCCCAGAAGGATGGTCAGGACTACCAGAAAACAAAATAAAAGATAGCCCTACCTCTGGAAGATAATTCCAGCATCAAGCACAATATACAGTGAAAGAACATCTATTTTGATATCTTGAAAATGAGCAGACGCTCATTTTAAAATAGATTCATCCTACAATTAGTGTTCAAAATGACTGCCATCCCTGTTGGCAAGAGCACCGAGCTTTGCTATGGCTTAAAAGGAGTGAAGCATATTCCAAATGAGTAGTCCACATTATCTGGAGCAGAAATAATTTCCTACAGACTGGCACTAGCCTGCAACGGCAGAGGGAATCCAAAAAAAGGCACTGGAATTTCAGAGACCTCGGTACTCCCATTGAAAAGAAATGCCTCTGGTTTTCAGCTCTGTTTAACTTCTCTCTGCTATGTGTGCACATCTCCCTCGGTACACACAGCGTCCATTACAGAACTGACCTGCTACRAAATCAACAGAACAGAAAGGATCTCTAGAAAAGGGCATCTTTCCCCCCCTCCATGCTTTTATAGACTAACTTTATTTGATGAATARGAGAAACAGATCCATAATCATTTTTTTTTTATAAATAACCACTTACTCATATAGTCTTGGCAGATTGTTTTTCTGTGAATTTTTCATGATAGCATTTGCAAGACAGTCCTCTAAAGCCCAATACTTGCTAAATGAAGATGACTGTCATGCATAAAAGTACCAGTCTGGGATCYGGAAAGAATTTTATCTCTCACTCCATGAAACATTTGTGTGGCCTAGAGTAAGACACTTAACAACTGCTTTGCTACCTTGGGGTTTACCTGCCCTGCCTCATTAACRGTAGAGGCTCTTCCTTGAGAAGTCATGGAAAATACCTGCCATGAATTTGCAATAGTCATTACAGAACATGAAATTAATTTCCAAAGATTACACTTTGCCATACAAAATGTTACTGTCAACATGCCAAGCATGTCTACTACTCAGCTCCTGAGCTAAACTCTCAAGTGTCTTCTCTTGAAAYCTTATTTAAGCCCCATGTGGTCTATAGAATGCTGTGAAGCTACCTTCCCCTTCAGCTTCTACATTTTTTTACCAGTCTTTCAGCCTTGACCTAGCAAACTCCTGGAATGGAGTGCCAGCCAGAGACCTGTACCATAAGGCACCTCCTACGACACAACCTCRTTCAGGATGGCATCACCCACGTGGCTCCTGTGCAGAGCAGCAATGCAAGCACAGCACGTGACACAAGAACCAACATTTGGCTTCAAGAACTGGAGCTCAGGAAGGCACAACTTTCCTCTTGTTTCTTTTGCAATGGTCTCCTATGAGCAATTACATATTTTTTTTGCAGAAGAATACATCTGATGAGGATCCAGCTGTGAATGTCTGGGTGCACTGACCAGCAGTGTGATCTCTGCTGCCCACCTACCCACATAGAGGACTCCCTCTTTCGTCTTTCCTGCTGCCTCTGCCACACCCTGCTTGGTTTTTTCTGCTGCTGCTACGACTCCCTCCTTTGCCTTGGAAAGCCCTTTCATGAACACATCCATGGCTGAAGACTTTCTTCACACAGCTCTAGAGAAAAAAAAAGACAGTACACTTTCAGTAAGGATTTTTCAACTTTTTACCCCTGAAAGGGAAAAATATTCTAACTGAATGGGATCACAATTGCTTTAAAATTATRTTATTTATATTCCCAAATTGTATAGCTATATAAAATAGCTATATTTTATAGCTATTTTTATCCTGTTCCCACAGAATCCAACACGGAGGCTGCCAGTAATGCAGTTCTGACTGRAAACTGGATTCATTGATACAAATACCTTCCTTGCCTATCAAGGCATCACTTCTTCCAAAGGACAGTTCTGATCATGTGCTGACTGCAAGATTTAGCCCTCCACCTCTCATCCAGAGGAAAAAAAAAGCCAACTTAGAGAAACACCAGCAACTTAAAAAACCAACCAGACCAACCTGAAAACCAAACCACATAAACCAAATGACAAATCTTCACCTGTAGGAAGAACCTGCCATTACAACCCAGAAGGACTGGAGGAAATAAAAAATGCTGCATTTAGTCCAGCACTTTACACACAGTCCACATCACTCATTTAGAAATKGAGTTTTCCTGAATGGGTTCCTTGCATACATCACAACCGAGAAAATATTTTACTAAAAAGCAAAAGCAAGAACACAGGATTTCAAAAGCACTCTACTRAAGCTACTAAGAGGGTCCTCTGGCAACTATACAACCCGAAATGTGCTACACCGAAACCACCAAAACAGTAATTAAAACCCACAATCAGTGTCCCTTCAAYAAATCCATTATCAGTAGTCCTTTCTCTCCCTCCACCCACACAGACAGAAGTGCTGCCTGTTATCTTCTCTTCTTTGCCAGAGGCTGAGTAGGAGGAATGGATGTCTAGGAAGGCATCTGGGCTGTCGCAGCTTTCTACTAACTCGTGACGAGCGTGCGAAGAGAGGCAGTGTTTGTGCTCCAGCCAAGCTGCCCACGGTACCCGCCGCTCTGGGGATGGCGASGGGGGTGCCTTATGCACAGCGCCGGGGGGAGGCAGGAGCCGGCCCGCGGCACCCGAGGGTCCCCAAGCCCGCCCCCGGGGCAGCGCCGCGACCAGGTGMGGTGACACCTGGGGACCGCGGGTGTGGATCAAACAACACAGGGGATGCTGCAGAGGAGGGAGGCAGGCATGGGGAGAGCACGCATCGCGCCCATATGCATGTGTGTACATACAGATATACATACACAAACATATACATACATATCAAYACATATACACAGCGAGGCACCTACCGAGGAAAGCAGAGCGGCGCGACCATATGGGCACACACGGGCTCCCGCGGACACGCCGTCGGCACACGGCGGACACGGCGCCCGGCTTCTCCTCGCTCCCCAGTGCCCACACGAGGACGTTCAACAGGAAACAGCTAGCTAGCTATCTTAGGTATTATACATCTATATAATCCCACGTACACACACAGGCGCACCCCGCACGGCTCCGCAGCCCCAGCCCAGCCCCAGCCCCGCCCTGCCCCGCACTCACCGCCGGGCTCCTCCGCCACCGGCGACCGACCCGTTCCGAGCGGGCGTGGGGCAGTGCGGGCAGGCGGCGGGCGAGGCGCGGAGCGGCCCGAGGGAGCTGCCCCTGCTCAGCACATCCCGAGGAGAGCAGCGGGCCGGCTCTGCTCGCACCACCCCGGCGGCAGCCCCGCAGGCGGCGAGTGCCGGCGAGAGGCGAGGGCGGGGGGCGGGAGGATGCGCTGMGGGAGGGAGGAGGGCGGGAGGGAGGAGCGCAGGCTCTCGCCACGCTCCCTGCTGGGTATGCGCCCCCCGCCCGGCCCTCCTGAGCCCACCCCATCGCGTCCTCCGTGGCGGTGAGCTGGGAGAAACTGGGAGCACCTGTTCCAGCCACGCAGACCAAGAGAGAAAGAGCAGTGAAAGGCGGGCCGGGCGACTTGGTCCACCTGGGACCCAGCACGGTCACCACTCGCTCCAAAGGCTGGAGCACCACATCTTGGAAGTGCGAGGAAGCTGTTGATGCGGCACACCCCTGTTTCACTTCATCAGAGCCTGAGAAAGTCTCCCCCAGCATCTAATTGCTTTTTAATCTACTTCCAAATCTCCAGTCCTGAATGACTGCAGTTTAGTTCTCACAAGATTCATGATCCCAGCTCATTTTAAACACAGGAAGTGGTGATTTGGCCGGGTGTAACTTGAGTGTTCCCTGCACACACACAAGAATTTTCATCCCCAATGAAGAGCAGGATGGCCAGACTTGCCAACCCCTACGCTTCTGATGGCATCTTCCACCACACGCTCCATGGTCACTACCACTCAAATCTTAAGTTGACGCAGAAAAGTCACTTTTGCCCCAGAAAGGGAAGCCTATCAAACTTCTCTATTTTGGTCACAGAAATCAGGCATGAAAAGCCAAGACCAGTGGGAGACAAGGCACCAGAACAGATGGACTTTCAGCTTCAGTACATCAATTGAAATCCTGCAAGACTTACAGAAACAGTTTGGGTATTACTGCACTCCAAAAGGAGAAACAGAATGTGGCGTAGATGAGATCCAAGGTTGTGAGCTGCAAGGAACATCTTTCATCCATCATCCGGTGCAGACAGCTGATGCATCACTGGTTTTGTTTTCATGCTGAACACGTAGTGCAGAGTCTTACTCTTGTCAGGTTTCTTTGTGAGTCTTTATATTTCTGTACTCTTTGTTGAACTTTCTTTTGCTTTGTTCTACTAGTAGTTTTAATCAACCAAGCATTAAGCAACAGATTTTGTTTCTTTGTGTAACAATGTGCAGACTGGCAATACAAGTAATTCTCTCATAATTCTGCCCTCAAGAAAACCTTAAAAAAATAAGCCCAGAAATTAAATTATGTAAAATACCTCATCTTATTCATCCTATGCAGCACATTCATAGTTAGTAGTGCAACAGTTAGATGTGATATTTCAAATTTCTTCAATTTTGAAGAGAGGACAATAGGTATAGTTCCAG
The DNA here is from genome assembly GCF_030028575.1 of Malurus melanocephalus. Classification (NCBI taxonomy): domain Eukaryota; kingdom Metazoa; phylum Chordata; class Aves; order Passeriformes; family Maluridae; genus Malurus; species Malurus melanocephalus. Next base: position 1,960,890 of record NW_026623304.1, read on the forward strand.
ACAGTAAATAAAATTTAATCAAAATCATGTTCTTTGCACRTATTAAGTGGCCCAGCAACTTATGTATCTCAGTATGTAAACTGGCTCATTGAAAGCCTGTCTGTCAGTCATTCTCTACTACCCCGAGCAGTAAACTTAGACCCCAAATTAGAATTAAAGTGAATGTTGCACTCCTTATGTAAATATTATCTTCCAGATTTAAAGAAGGCTTTTATTTTTCCAGCATGTGACTATGAGCATGAAATGTTGCTTTTTATTATGCTGATATAAATCTGGATAGACTTATTGTATTTAATTATGTCAGCAAAMCCAGATAATCCAGTATGATAAATAACCTTGTACATTTAWGGCTCYATTTCCRAAAACTTTTTGAAGAAGAGCTCAGWTGTTTRCAACTCCTAGCTTTTRCAASGAGTCTTTTTGCCTTATGTTTATCAAAGGCATTATGTTCTGCTGTTAAACAATGTAACAGCTTGTCCTTTAACAAAATCATGCAGCTGGAAATAGAGAGGTAAAGGCAAGAGGGATCAGTTGCCACAGCAGAAGTAATGCTTAAAATTTCAGCTGTAGTATTYAAACTAGGCAGCTGTTAAATTCTAAATCATAGGGTAAGAGACACAGTAAGAAAAAAAAAAGAGTACAAATGTTGACACAAGAAATTCTTCATTCTGAAAATGGATGGGACTTAAGTGGAAAACAGTATTAAATATGGTAGAGAATGGGCACTGTATCTCCAAGGCAATTCCTTTTTAAACCACATTGTCTACAAYGGCTGGTTGGGGTTTTTTTAGGTTGTCTCTTCAGTACTATTAGTATCATAATAAGTTCTCCCCTGAAGCCTTTTCTGTCTGAAGAAAGGATAGTAGAAAACAGATTGCCCACTGATCACATTTAAAACAAATCTTTATTTAATGACACTGTTTACTTCACAYGAGCATCTAGAGCAAAAATCAATTAAGTAGTACTAAAATCTTCTTTAATTCATCTTGCCTTGCAGGCTATCTTATTGGCTTAGTTGCTAGTGATCAAGTACCTCTATTGCTATGAAAAGAACAGTTATGGAAACTAAAAAATGGTGCAGAGTAAAACTGATCAGAATTTACTTTGGGTTAAAAAATTCAAATGTGAAACTATTCATGTGGAAACACCGGAACTTGAACACTACATATTAAATTTACAGATTTCTCCTCTTTTTTCAAAGAGTGACTCACACAGGCTCCATGTGTTACCACAGAACTGATAGGTGATGTTCCTCAGAGGAAAGGTACCATTGAAAACCTGAAAGTTGCAGTGTGAAGGGAAGCTGTCTGAGGGCAGTGTATTCAYAGTTAACATTGATTATTTCACTGCAAGGTCCTTCTGCTGATTGCAGATAATCTGAAAATGGTCCTAATTGGATAAACACACTAACTCTAAAAGTGTGAAATTTTTATGCACATGTATTTCATTCTTTAGATTTCTTACAGAACAATTTACTATATGGATTGCTTTAGAGGCAGCTGAGAGTTCAGATCCATTTCCTAGACATTTGCATTTCTATTCCCATTCCTTCTGTCCCATTGCAGTCTTTACTGACCATGCTGTAACCCKCTGTGTGCATAGTCCCTTTCTGAGAACTCAAAACCATGCTCAAAAAAACAAAAACAAAAAAAATCATGAAGACAACCTCATCTTTACCTCTAGGTAAACCTGAGGTTTAGCAAACCATTATCTTAATACTTAATCATGCTCACAGATGTTGTAATTTAACACTCCAGAGCATGCATGGTGTTCCCATGATGTTTACTCAAATGRAAGTTAAGCACATGTGTTAAAGCCTTCATACAATCAAGATGCAACTCTTTTCAGAGTTAATTTCCCAGTGGAAGCATTCAGTTTATTAATTTAAAATTAATATTCATTATTATGCAGCAGTTGCCATTTCYGGTTCAGTCCCATTGCAAAGATTTCTGTTTGTGAACTGTTTTGACAGATATAACTGGGTACTCATTATGGGCTGGGTTTTCAGATGCCCACTGTGATGTCGTGCAACCTCTGCTAAGAGACACAGAACAGATTAAAAATGTTTTGATATAGATGCATATGACATATTTGTACTGTATTGGAGGTATGTACACACATACATACACAGGTGTACATATACACATATTTAAGGAAGATTGATGTATGTCTCTCATATGATAGATTTCAGCTCAGCTACACAAATCTTGGCATAATTCTAACCAACAGACAGAAGGGTCTCACTGCTCTATACCCCTGCTGTTACAAGCAAATCCTGCCAGACCTTTACCTCTCCTTCACCTGCAGTCAATGGTGAAGTTACAGAGCCATCACATCTTTCATAAGCAACGGTAACATTTCATTAATTAATTAACCTATCTCAGCTAGAAATTCAGTGCTGAAGGGCACAGAAACTCTGACTGTTGTRCCTGGAACCTTAAGCAAAGCTTTACTCCAAAAAGGGACATCTTGAGTGCCAAGGAAGCCATCTGGCAGCGCATTTCTACTCAGAGACAACCAGTAGGTCAGATGAGGCTGTCCTAAGGGTGCCTGGCAAAATCAGTGTTGATTGTTCTTTAAGATGTTTCCCACAGAATCACAGAATATGCTGAGTTGGATGGGACTCTCCAGAATCAAGTCCATCTCTAAATCCTGCACAGGAACATCCCCAAGACTCACACCGTCCAAATGCTTCTTGCATTCTGTTAGCCTTGGTGCTGGGACCACTTCCCTGGGGAGCCTGTTCCAGTACCAAACCCCTCTCTGGGAGAAGAACCTTTTCCTAAYATCCAACCTAAACCTGCCTGACACTTCCCTCAGTCATTGCCTCAGTCCTATCACTGGTCACCACAGAGAAAAGGTCAGTGCCTGCCCCTCCTCTTCCCCTCACAAGGAAGTTGTAACTGCAATGAGGTCTCCTTTCAGTCTCCTCCAGGCTGAGCAGGCCAAGTTGCATAGCACAAATGGTTTGATTGTAACTGAAAGAAGCAATCACCTTCCTGACATGATGTGTTGTGAACAYCTCATGTAACTGAAAATGCAAATGCTACAGTGGTGCTGATGGTGGAAATCATCATGCAGAGTTAGGTTTGATGCCTGTCTTGTCCCATGTTCTGTTTGATTGAGAAGCCAGCACCAGATGTCTCCAAGGTCATTGATAAGACAGCGTGTTCTAAAGTAGCCTGCTGCAAATAGAGGCATCTGAAACCAGTGCAGGCACAAGAACATTAATTACCTGAATGGCAGCATTTCTCAAGAGGTACACCAGGAAGGCTGCTTTAATTAGATACTACAGTTAGTTACCAAAAAACTGTTTGAACAGGTGGAAAACCCAAACAGGATCATACTTCATTCTATCAAACTGTCTTCTTTCCATAATTTRTAAGGGAAAGTAGACATCACATAAAAGAAAAGTGGTGAATTTCATTCAGATATAAACCCACAGGGAAAGCCTAAATTCTTTTCTGGAAAAGGCAACACTTGATTCTTTTCTCATTTCTCTGATTCCTAGGTGCTAGCTTCCTAGCCAAGTTGTCCCTTGGATATTTTTGCTGGTGCCACTCCAATCACCATATACTCATAACACCATCTTCAGTCGCCTGCACTTTTTTTGTAACACCAAATACAGGTCCAACTCAACTCCCATTCATGCTGCCATTAAACCAGAGATTGACTTGGGAACCAAAAATAGCAAAGGAAATGTCAGTATAAGCACATTATTATCTGTTCTGGTTTTTTTTTTTTGGCTCCTTTATTTATTACATGGAATAACATACAGAAATCCTATCTTTGTGCAGTTTCCAACCCACAGCTGTGTACTTTCTTGTTCATGTTTGTATTACCACAAAAGATATAGGCACTTGTCTTGATTGGAAATTCTTGGTTTTAAGGCAACACCCACAGCTATTGACATTTATCTCTATGGAGCACTAAGCAGGGCACAGAATAACTGTGGGGAGCCATTTCAGATTTCTTCACAAGGGGATGTATACTCAGGCTTGGGCAATGTAGACAATCAATAGGAAAAAAAATTACTTTTCCTCGTAATCATGCACAAAATTAATGTACTTGTAAATTTAATTTAAATTACCATTCCAGTTACAGCCTCAAGCTCAGTGCTTGGGAAAAAAACCCCTGCCTTAGAAACATTTAATTTCTGTTATGCTCTCCAATTTGTTTCAATTCACAAGCAGTTTGAAGCATTCACATTTGCAGTGATGCCCAGGAGGCAGGAGAAAAAGACTCAAAACATCAGTAAGGGGCAAGATAGTTAGTAAAAGCAGCAAACATGGTGGCAGTGGTCAAAATTAAAGGCTACTGCCAAGCCCAAGTCAAATTTGTGTGGGTATCTCCATGATGGGTTTGTGCAGAAAGAAATTGCAGGTTGTCAGTGAGCTAAGTCAAGATTTCTGGAGAATGACTTTTCATGTGTGAAGATTTCCTTTTGTGTTTTGAAATACAGATGCAGAATTTGTGCAGAATCAGTGTCTCAGGAGTTTACCTTTCTCTCATGTACTAACCTACAGGAATTATTCAAAATATTGAAAAAGTTAAATTTGTTTTCTCTATCAATATATTTCGGCATTCACTCTACCCATAGCTGCTGATGAATGCCCCATTGTGCTTGATGTTTTATAGCCATGATCAGACAATTTTCTCGGCTCAAAGGGGCTTATTATCTTGCTTTCACGACAAGATACCAACAGGGAATAAAGCACAGATGAAGAATCTCTGAAGTGGTGAGAATGAAACAGGTGAACCATTCACAGTAACCCATAATCACACATCACTGCCTTCCTAGGTACCAACTGCCCTGTGAAATGAGAATTTGACATCTCTGTAGCAGTAAATTTTTTGTACCTCTRGTACGTACTCATCAATATTTTCTGCTGGCATCCCCATAACCAYGTTACTAGGTACTTACAAAGTTTCCTCCAAAAATTGAACTCTTTTAGAACTACTTGAAATGGGCATAAATCAGAATTTTCTCTTGCTATCCATGACCCAAATGCAGATTTCATTATTCTGTGACTAGTCTGAATGTTCTGCTGAAGAAAGACATTCCCTATCATCAGCAAACTAGAGTTTCAATTTGAAATACGCGTGATTACATGCTTTTAAAATGAACATTCAAAATCCTAAATGAACTTTAATATTCTTCACTTAAAATCATTGTGCTGAGCACATTGAAGAAACGTTGAGTATTRTATTTCCATTTAGTGATTTTAAAAGGTTGTCTTTCATTCTGCTACTTTTGTCTATCGTGAGTAATATAGCATTCACCCTGCAGGGGTCATCTGTGCTGCAAAGCACTAACAGCATGAATGAGAAAATGAGACCTTGACACTTCATTAAGCTGTATCAGTCTGAGAACAGCATTTTCACTCTCTTTAACCTTTTCCATAAATCAGCGGTGTTGCTCCCATCCAATACCTTCTCAATTCAATGTTACAGTATTGCAGTTTTGACACATCTAGTGTGCAAAGCATCAAAACCCACCCTCTATTATTTTTTACTTCAGTGCCCTCCATTTGGCCTTACCTGCCTAATTTGGGCTACCTTTTAGCCCAGCTCTGTGAAAGACTGATTGCTCACAGGGACCACAGAACTAATTTTATATATGGCCTGGTATGAGATGCTGAGTCAGCCAAAGTTGTGAGGTGGATCTATCTTGTCCCTTYCTCTAAAGATCAAAATACTCAAAAAGCAACGTATGATCTGAGTAGAATCTAAGCAAGTAAACACCATTATCTAGTGATGTCAGGTTAGATCAGACCAACTAAGCAGGCCAACTGAAAATAAAAATAGTTTATACCTGACTTTGTCCCACATTGCTGCGTTCTGGTAGCAGMTTTTGCTTCCAGACCCGCTCATCGTCTTTGTTGCAGCAAACAAGCCCTCGATGTTCCCCTTTGGTCCTTGGAGAGCCCTTCAGCCCCACCTGAAGCCACAGGGTTGCTCTCTGCTCTTCAGTGCCATTCCACAAGCTGTGTGAGCTGTGGGCTTCTGGCTGCAGGTTGTGCTGGGTAGCCCTGCATAGGACCTTCCCTCCCTCACCACTCCACAAGAGGTTGCAATCTCTTTCTGCCTTCTAGGAAGTCTTCCTGATCCAGTCTTCTTGGGCAATCATTTCTCATTAACCAAGAAAGCATTCATACTTCTTTAGGTGCCCTGAGATCCAAAACATTAGTTCATTTAAGTATCATCCCCTGTTCAGACAGAGCTTTGTTGCAGAGACAGAGCTGTGTCACGTGCACCCTTGTCAATCTGGATATACGACACAGCTCAGATATTGAACTGCAATCCCACACTGAAGATGGTGACGGTCTGAGCACACAGAAAGAAAATAGCATATTTTAGCATGGAGCATTAACCCCAGTGCTTGTGGCACAGTCTGTTTGAGACTTTTCATCTGCTGTTGTGATTACAGACTTCAGAGAGACAGCCTACATATGACAGAGGGAGAAAACTGTAATAGCCAGAGCTGCTTGAGAGGGGCRAGCAATGCATTTAGTATTCATTGTAGAAACAGCAGAATATGTTAATCAATAGAACAACAGGATTCTGTTGCAGTGTCCCTTTGCAATTGTAAGTAGAGAGAAAGATATTTCTTGCAATAAAACCCTATCTGTGCATGTCCACAAAAACAGGACTATTCTTTCTAGCTGAGAATATGGTGGGGATCAAATGTGTTTTTCTCAACAACATGTCTGCATAGGCAGGTGTAGGAAGACCTCAGTCTGCTGGAGAAGAATGAAATCATTCTGGGAGGCTGTGTAGCATAACTCAGCCCTGCTGAGAAGCTCAGTGTGATGTACAGCTTCCAGATCTCAGTAAYGCATGGAAACAAAAGGGCCCTCTCTAGCCAAGGCTAAGCTACCTTCACAGGCTTAGCAAGTTTGTCTATGTTGCTGCAGCTTTTATAAAAATCTTAGTGAGTCTCATTTACAGAGTAGATCAATGCTTCAGCTTGCATGCCTCTTGCATGTTTAGTCTTGCCAAGCTTTGCCTTGTGTGGTTTAACCTGGGTGGGCAGCTGATCACCCTGCAGGCACTCGCTCCCTCCCCCCACAGTGGGATGGCGGAGAGAACTGGAAGGGTTAAAAGTACAAAAGCTTGTGGGTTGGGATAAAGACACTTTAATAGGTAAAGCAARAGCTGCACAAACAAGTAAAGGACAAATATTCATTAATTCACTAGCTCCCATCTATAAGCATGTGTTMATCGATTTTCCAGGAAAGCAGGGCTCCATCACATGTAATGKGTACTTGGAAGGACAAATGCCGTAAGTGTGAACGCAYCCCCTTCTTCTTCTTTCTTGCAATTTTTTTGCAGAACGTGACACCTTATGGTATGGAATACCCCTTGGGCCAGTTGTGTTCAGCTGYCCCAGGTGTGTCCCCTCCCAACTCCTTGTGCACCCCAGCCTCCTTGCTGGTGAGGTGTGTGCAGAGCAGAAAAGGCCTTGACACTGTGTAAGAGCTGCTCAGCAATAACTAAAACATCCCTGTGTTATCTACCCTGTTTCCAGCACAAAACCAAAGCATTGCCCTATACAAGCTACTATGAAGAAATTTACCTTTATCCCAGGCAAACTTGGTTTTGGTTGAATAGGCTTTCAGTGTTTCAGTTTRCAACTTTCAAACATGCAAGCAGCCATTAGCAGTAGAAGCTCATCTCTACATCTCTTTCTCTGAGATGCTCTGCTGTGTCACTAGCTCTCCTATGCTGTTATACTTYGTGCGTTACAACCTTGTCTCTCTCTCTTTTTAATGTACAAGTCTCGCAGAGGGGAACATGAAGGGCATGTCATTGCATTGTGGTTGAAGAGGGGGTTCAGTTACTCAAGCAGACTCATTGACTGTTTTCTCCAAAGGATTAACACATCTCTATATTTGACCTTTTGTTATGTTCTTTCCAGCTTTTAGATACTGAATTCTCTAGGCAGCCAAGAGGTGTTGAGAGCAATGAGAATTAGTCTTAGATGAAAATTTCTGCTTGTTCCTTYTTCTGTTACCTTAACAACCAGTATATGTACCTCACAAGTAACATCTTCATCTGAAATGCCTCCCTCTTCCACATACATTTCCACTCTGAATWTTCACTGAAAAATTATGCTGGAAACCAAATATTACACAGAATTTGTATGTGCCTGTTTTCCCACAGTAATTGAAATTGTCAGATAGCAAGTAACTCTCCTGCCAGATTGTGTGGGTTTTYCTTTTTAAATTTTYCCCAATCAAAGAAAAGGGATAACTTCTTCTTAAAGTTATTGAACACCAAAGACAAGGTTATAAAATGGATGAGATCAATTGTAGCTTCCCAATTTTCTTCAGCAAGCTTTGGATATGGAAAGATAGGTTTGTTTCAAAAATAATTTCCTTGAGATCCAAACAGTAACCAAAGCAGAATTGATAACAGGTCCTCAATTTCCTCTTAAGAAAATGTTTTGTCACATTCTACATTAACAGCTCTGGGGATGGTAATTTTCAGTGGAGGACTGCAGATTTTTTAGGCTTTTTAAAAAAAATTAAACTCTTCAAAATTCAGTTAAAGAYACAAGATTCTCAGTGTTTGTACATATAAAAGTCTCACCAAAGTCCACAGTATCCTTCAATATGAAAAAGCTTAAAAATCATTACACTCCAATGATTTTTTTATGGTGATCTGCCTATGTGAAATAATTTCTGTGTATGGGAACACTGGTAGTTCAGACTCCTCAATTCAACAGTGTATGTCAGCATATTCTTAAATTGGAAGTATGCTCAGGAGCAAGCCAGACTTCACACATGTTTACTGCTCAGTTTGTCGACAAGAGTCCTGGCATTACTGATCATAGTCTATACATTTTCTATAAATGACTGTCTCTAGGACTTTTAAACTGTTTTAATACTAAGTGTTCTTTAAAGTCTATCATAAATGCTCTTTGAGGATGTAGCTTGTATTATGGATGTTAGATTTTTGTCTTTCAGTATCATGTGCAAATATTCTGTGCTAATCCTTCTCTGACAAATCAATCCCCCAAGTCACACTACAATACCTTGCAATGACATTATACTTTTAAAAGTTATATTTCAAGCTTGTTAAGGCTACAGTCAAAGAAAGGGCTTAATCCTTTCTGAAGTATGAGTTCAAACACACTCTATCAAGTCACAAAATAATATATTTATAATCCATTTGAAACATGTCAGCAAGAAAKTAGAGGTGAAAACCAAGCCCAACCAAAACATAAAACATCTTCTATTGCACCTGTTTTGAAAGGGTTACTATTTCATTTTATTTTGTCAACAGGATAAATTACTCTTCTTAAAATTCGAAGGAAATTTTACTTGGTTAATGCTTAATGACCACTAGGTGTTGCTGGAAAACCCTTGACTAGATTTATAATGSTTAATATAATAAGGATGCCTGCACTTGCTTTCTCCTCTCCCCAGTCTTCTCTCTCTTTTTGAGTCTCAGATTTTCCCATGGGCTGGAGTTTCTACCTTCCCTTATCTTTTTACCTTACCTCCATCTTTCCTTCAAGATCTCTTGAGCAAATCGCACTCACCTCAGTCACCACATCAGATGAGACAAAATAAAGAAATAGAACAATGTATGTGTTCCATTAATAAGCTCTGATTCCAGCTCATCTCTCCCTCAGCTTCTTTTCTTCCTCTATTCTTAGCAATTTCTTCAGCTCATCACCTGTAAGAGAGTRGATTCAGATTTTTGTCTTCAATGTAATTTCCATAAATTTGTATAGAGATTACTTTTTTGGCAGGAAGTGGTGAAAGAGTGTATAGTTCAGGTATTTACCTGTACGCCTTGCTGCTTATTGAGTTTAACTCTTTAAATATTTCTGAACATCCTGCAAGAAAAAAACAAATCACCAAAAAATAGAAGTCATTAACCTTCTTCTGTATTGCTGAATACAACAAACTCTTCCTGTTTGTTGCACGTGCTGCATGCTTTGGTGCAAAGATACCTCAGCTGGGCTGCTGGCCGTGTCATCTTCCTAGAGAAACACCCCTTAATTCCTTGGAGGTATTTCCCTGGTGTTTCCCTGTTGGCTTCTTCACCTCAGGAATTCCTGGCTCATCTCTGTAAGACTGGAAGTGTGCTCTGGTGTGGCTCACAAAATTCAGAGTCCTGAAATCCGGAGGCAGAGGGGCTTTGATAGTACCTGTCCCTCAAACCCTTGGACGTCACCCCACAGCTCCTCAGACACAGCCCTGGTGTTGTTGTTTGCCATGTCTGACACTCTCCCATCACAGTTTAAAGCTCTGCCAACGAGTACAGCTGGTTCCTGAGCAAAGACTGTTCCCCCTTGCTGGGAAAGGGGACTCCCATCAGATACCAGCATGCCTGGTGCTGTGTGGGCCATTCTACTGCCAAAACCCCCAAAATATTGGCCACCCATGGAACCATGTTTTAATAGACTCAGCCTGGCTCCTTCTCCCAGTGTTGCTGCCTTCAACTGGAAGCCTAGGAAAAATACAATTTGTGCCCTAGATTTACCAAGTGTTCCAAGGCCCTGAAGTCCTGTTTTGATTGCGCTCAGACTACATGTTGCCATTTCATTTCCCCTTGTGTAGATCAGTATTGGSGTACTCTGAGGGTGGGCTCAGAAGTTTCCTGGTGATATCCTTAACCTATATCCTTAAAGGAGGCTACAGGTGCTCCCATGGTTTGGGCCTGGTCGATTTTTTAGGCCTGATTGGTGTATTAGGCCCAGTCGGTTCATTTGGCCTGGTCAGTTTATTGGGCCTGGTTGGTTTATTGGGCCCTTTGTTTTCCTTAGAAGGGAATTACCTACAACTATAACCCATCTTTTCTTCCTCTTGGAAGTGGTTGTAATAYAGCAGTTTGACCTTTCTGATTGTAGCGATGCCTGATGTCATTGGATCTTCCTCCTCTTCATCTTTTGGCTGGCCATCCATGTACAAAACCTCATAATGTTCTACAGAGGGTGAGTTCAAAAATCCCTTGGGGACTTACTRTGGTTATGGAGCAGCTTGTACTTCTGAGATTCCCCCTACTTCTCTTTCAGTCAGCAGATGATTCACTGCTCTTTTACCAACATAAAGCCACGATGCAAAACGGGGGAGCAAAACCATGGAAGTACTTGGTCATCCCAGGAAATGGGATCCCTAGTCACATCCCAGCCTCTCCACCAGTTTTCCCGTGGCCCCACGGGATCCAACACTCAGGATGGGGAGCCATGGTGCACTGCTACCCCACACCTTATCCAGAGAGGAATGTGGCTGAATGCTGACACACACTGAAGGGAGCATAAGCAGATGTTCTGTGTGTTAAATCGATATATTATGTTAAATCTGCCACTGTGGGTTACTCAGCATTATGATGCACTTTCAGTCAGGTGTTTCCCACATTCCTCTACACACTCTACAATGCCTAGCTTAGTGGCTTCAGGAAGGCTTTAGCCTTGCTGCTTTAGACATGCATGTTTTTTTTGCACAGCAACAGCCACCATCCCAAAGTAAAGATGTTTTTTCCACCTCTCCAACTCAGAAATTTATCAGTGGGGACTGTTTGAAACTCAGTAAATGTAGCTGGCAGGGGCAAAACAATGGAAAACAYGTAGAAATTGAAATGGGGCTCATAGAGAAAACTTTATTGCTGAAGAGGGTGAGCGCAGCTTGCACACAAACATAAGCACTCCACTTAGGCCCTAGCCCACCACATGACAGGAAAATGTGTTGCTCAGTTCAAGCAGTTTGAAAAGCCAGGAATAAGCCATCAATCTTTTCATTTTACKGTGCCTCATAAATCTGTGAAGCCTGTATTTCCCAGCAGACCATACAACCCATTTTATAGAACCATGGAACTTCACAGGAAGCCAGGCACAGCCTGGCCTGCCCCGTGCTGYTACATTTTCTTTGTTTTTTCACCAGAACAGCATGTCATTGACAGTAAGCCCTTTTACTGAAATTAATCCAACAAAACTCGCCCTCCAGTTGTTGGAAACATCCCTGGTTAATGGCCCAGCTTACTGGCAAGGCTTGTCCTGGATTGCARCACACACTGATGGGTTTTCCTCTGCTACCTCCAGTTTGCTACTCACAGTGCAGCTTCTGCTCTGCAGTTTGATGCATCCATATCAAAGACCTAATTGCCTGAATTCTCCACCATTATATTCCAAGTTCATGAGCAAAAAGGGGAGCACACCTTACATGCAAAACCAAGAATTTAGTTTTAGTTTAATGCAACTCTAAGCCATGGAATGAAACAACTATTTTTGATGCAGGTACAATGTGATACTTACACAGTTCAAATGAAATACAGTTAAAAATTACGTATTCACAAACTTCCTAGAACCTATCCCCTTTCTCTGGTATTGTGCTCATCCTTACACTGCCTCTCTAGGTATGAAGGCTGATAGCTTCAGGCTATCAGGGAGATGGAGCACAGTCAGCATCTTCTCCCTGGGAGGAATGGGATGTTGATTCTCCCTTCACAGCTCAGGAGTGATGGTTGGGATCACTTATGTTTGGTGACAGCATCTACACTCTGCTCTCTTTCCCTTGGTCTGTGATACCATGTTACAGCTTCATTTGTGAGCTTAGCATATKTTATATACTAATGCTTTGTTCTCTTCCCTTACCACTAGAACTGGTTATAGCCAACTGCTAAGGCTGCTTTCCTTTGATAAACTATTTTACATTACTTACAGCAACTGAGCAGTGCTGAGTCATGGGTTTGCTGATATGATCCTTTCTCCATGCTTTAAAGCTGCCAAAGAAGGCAGGTTGAGAAGTAAGAAATCATGCTTACCCACTTGGTACAAGATTTTCCAGCTCTTTGAATTGGAATAATTTGCTAGTAGCCATTATTTCTTGCTCTGACCTCCTTTGACACTGTCTTAACCTCCAGTTTTCCTTTTACTGATAACACATAAGATATCTTTCAAACACCTTTCAAATCCAAGCACTCATTTGGCACTTACTGTGTCATGGTTGTTATATGTGAGCACACATGCATATACTTAAATTTAGTACTTGCTCCCAAAGCTCTTTATTTTCTAAATGAAGCCACTTCAGGCTCCGGTCCAACTCTAAACTCCCAGCTGCAGTAACCATTGCACTGCACATTACTCAACCCTCCTTCACTTTTTTGTTCCAAGGGAAAAATTAGTCACTACAAATAATCTACATTTGCTCAAATAGAAGATTACACACAGAGGTTCATGTTGCTTTCCCTTTGTTTTTCTCCCAGGGCATGTCAAGACTGCTAGCTAATTTTCTAGGAATAGAATTAATCGTGTGAGCCAGAGAAAACTCGCTCAAAATCTATTTTCCATATGATGGGAAAAGCTTCTTTGTAAATAGYAGAGGGCTCACTCCTAGAGCTTGGAGCAACATTCCTCTGTTGCAAGATCAGAGGATTTTGAGAAGCCTTCAATGTAGATTAGTTTTACATATTATCAGRTTTTCCAGGAAAACAAAATATAGCTCCATGTAGTAGTGATCCACACAGTAGCTGAATGTGAGGTTTTAAGTCTGGGTGAAAAGGTTAGTTTTGAAATTCTTGTGTTAAAGACTACATTGAGGAATAAATTTGAGCTGGTTTAGAATACCTTTTCTCACAAATCCTTGGCTTCTGCCATGCTTATACACCATTTTCTCACTGGAAAATTAAAACACAGCATCATTAGTCAATCTGGAGATAATTTGCCCTACCTTCAAATGATGTCTTAAGGAACATAGGTCCYCAAGTATCTTTTTATGTAGGGGAAAAAGGGAACAACATGACCAAGCAATTCTATAAGAGAAACTGAGCAGGTTATATCAAAGTCAGTGCTGGAAATTGACTCAAGCCAGTCATTGCAAATCAGGTTATTCTGTTGTATAAATATTCCACATCCTTAGCTCTTCTACCAAACCTATTCATATAAAAACTGACTTGCAAATCCTAGGCAAAACTGTCAGCCACCAGCCTGCTCCAGTCTTTAGAGATATACTTTTACATCCTCCTGAGCTGGTTCAGTTCTGTGACTTAACTTACCTCATAGTCATATCTGAAGGAAATAAGACACTACCTTATCCTGCCAAAACACTCTTCAAATCACAGAGATGCCAGCTGGGAAACATCCAGCAAATCAGATTTCTTACCCTACTGAACTGAACACCACAATCACTACAAAAACTAGAGACTGACATATTTATTCCTGTACAATTCATACACTCACCTCTTGACAAGCTCTAGTCATGTATCSAACCAAACCCAGACAAATTTCAAGCACAGCAGCAAAAATTAGGGAACAGAATTATGCATAAACTTAAATTTATGTATACTGAAATGTCTACAGCTGTATTATCACCTTCCCTGTTAGGTTCTATCCCACTAAGCCTTTCCAAATGCCCCAGGCAGAGTTTGGCAACACGCCATAGCTCATGAGTAATGGGAGAAGTTCATGCCTATCTGCCTGCTACCAGTTGCAGTGCTGGGGCCTCACTGCTGGAAAATGGGAAAAGGAATTCTGTGCWTAAAATAACGAAAATGAAATTGAGCCAGACATGCCTCAGAAGAGCAAAATGCAGAAAAACAAATCATCATGGGCAGAACTCCTATAGTTTAGGGAATCAAATGCAGCCTTTTTATCTTGATTGAGTCAAAAAAATTACTTGTTCTTTGCATAACTTGCACAATGTTCATTCTGCTTAGTAAGAAGCAAATGGCTTCTCACTGTCCCTTAAAGGATCTGTGACTCTCACTCCAGATTGAGCTGCTTGCAGGGTGCAGAAGAGGCAGGGGAGAAGACATGAATTTTCCCATTAAATGCATACCTACAAGAAAAGTGGTAAAAGAGTGTGATTGTAGAAARCCAAGTCTGTATATTTGCCATGGAAACAGCAGTTTTAAGAAACATACTGATGGGAGAAATATCAACTATCACTTCAGTCTGATTTCTGCAGCATGCAGTCATAGCAAACTGGCTAAAAGTAGGTTGCTCCTCATGCTGCTTGACAGACCCTCCAGTTTCATTAGCTTGGTGATTATGAGTCATTTCTGGCTGCTACTTTTGAAATGTTGAGGAACATATTCACTATATTGAGGAAATATAAGGAATGAAGYGGAAAGGAGAAAGCAAGGGTGAAAAAGGCTCTCACCTCATTTTGGACACTCACATAATTTTTTGTGAAGCCAGCAGTAGCCTTGATGCATATTTCATTCACACATTTGCCTGTTTCCTTACATCCTAGCACAGGCACACAATATAAGGAAGAGACTTCTTTGGAGACCCCATGAAGACAAAGCAGTGCAGGCCTAATTCTGGTATTCTACTTTTGGAAGCTTTTTGTTTCACCCATAACAGGAAAAACGTGATATTAAAAGGACTTCCAGGGTCTAAGAAAGTTTAATTGAAGTAATAAGTCCACATTTTAGCACAGGGTTCCCTTTCTAGGACTGTTAYGACTTCTGTAGTCATCTCTGTTTTTTGCCTCTTGCTGTTTTCTTTCCTTTTGATGCCCTGTTCCTCTCCAGTCTTTCCCTTCATTATTCCATTTTTTTTCTCCTATGARAAGTGTAGTGGAAGCATCCTGATTTCCCTTCTCATCCCTACTGAAGCAACCACTTTTGCCGAAGGAAAGGGACTTGCTCAATGTTGTCTCTTAGCACTAGACTGCAAAACAAGTGTGGTACACACTCCAGAAGAATGAGCAGCACCTGCCCTTAAAAAATGCCCAGGGATTTGACTTCTCCCAGAGTTCAGGAAAATGCTGCTCTTCCAGTCACTTGCAGCACTGCTGTTCAGGAGGATTGATCACTCCTTGTGGAGTCACCTTCAGCTGCAGGACAGCAGCCCAAATGTGGGTGCGAGCTACCAAAAGAGGAATCTTTTACCTCTCTGGTCTTTTGTCACAGCCCTGGCTTCCTTCTAGTTTCCACAGAATGTTACTGATGGATACACTGGGGAATAAGCTGCCATGGGAGCTTGTCAGCAGCACAGGTTTGTTTTTTCACAGGGTGTTGCTAACAAAGCTTTGTCAGTAACAGGCACAAGTGGGAATGAAAAGAGAATCCAGGAATTTTCTGTCCTTCAGATATCATTCCTTAGTCCCCAGCTTGCCACATTTTCTTAAAGATAAAGCCATGCTGATTTTAGTCTTGGATATAAAGSCTATAGCAGTAACTGTTGATTTCCTAGGTCTCTTGCTGATTTCTTGGCGCTTGGGAATGGTTTGGTCACTAGAATAGTGTAAGCATTCCCTGAACTAAACTGTCCATTTGCAGCATCTCCTAGAGGCTGGTAGAGGCTGCACCAAACATCAGCACCTTTATCACACCTAGGAGGCAATGCTGGGGAAAAAAAGGCCTAAGTGAGAGGTCTGTGCCAATAAATTATTTCTTTTGTTCCAGGAAAAACCTAGTGTTCTTTGGTTTATTTCCCTATCAAAGTAACTTCTAGAAAGGAAATGCTAGGAACTGCTCACAGAGTTGGTTTTTTTTTAAGTAACCTGATGATTGCTGGTTGCCACTTATCTGATGTCAGCTTTGCCCTGAGGATAGGCTGAAGTTAGAGCAAAGCAGACAGCAATCTCCTTCATCAGCTGCCACTGCTCCCACGTAGAATACATAAATGTCTCTGAAGGCTAAAACGTGCCCACAGGCAAAGGAAAAGAATATATTGGAATACACTTTAAAAACAYAGCTATTACATGGTATTTCACAAAGGTATGCTCAAACACTGTAGGGTATTTTGTTTGCTTAGTTTGATCAAGGGTGCTGATGATGGAATAGGACTCTGCCTTAGCTGGATCCCGACTGCAGCTGAGCCTTAGAAACACTAAGAGTTCATGCTGTAACCATGCAAACTTCACATTCTGACCTTTGATTGGAAAATCATTCTGCTGCTATGTCCTTTTTACGTAAAGGAGTGATTTCTCCTGTTACTACAGTTCTAAGCAAACTAGGATTCCAAGGAGTTATTTTTTAACKAGGGACAAAGTGGTGTGTATTATATAACAGAACAAAGCTAAAGAAATCTTATTGATTCATCAAATCTTATTTTAGATGTGAAATTTGAACTTTCTGGATAGACATAGAAAAAAAAAATTAAGTATACAATGGCTATAATTTGCAAAATGTGATCAGTTTAAGCCTGATAATATATTTTGTGACGTGTTCATTTAATTCAGGCTAATCAATCATACACATTGGATATGAGCTCTTGAATAAAAAACAAAACTAAACCCAAACAATAAATGTTGCTCAGGAGTTTTCAATATGCTTTTGGACCTTACAGAAGAAATATTATGACAAGAAAAAGGTACTTTCTCTTTTGATGTAGAGGTATTTAGAGCTCTTCAGTATCTGATAAGAATTTTCTGAATCATTACAGAGGGACTGCAGAAATTATTTTTTCTTCCTTATCCTGAGATGCCTACTTTCCTGTCTTAAGTGCTGCTCTGTGCCCTCATCTGTATATGAGAGAAGAAAGCAAAATGGCTTTTCCACTGGACCATTCAGCTGGTATAAAGACACACTGCAGGAAATGTGAGAATGTATGTCAAATACAAGTGTGTTTGATCTGGAGCAAAAGAAAGCCAAATTCTCCCAGCAGTAGGCACACCAGTGGAATAAAGAGCTATTCAAGAACATCTTTCTCACTGTGCTGGTTTTGGCTGGGATAGAGTTCATTTTCTTTGCAGTGGCTGGTATGGGGTTGTGTTTTGGATTTGTGTTGAACACAGGGTTGATAATACAGAGATGTTTTTGTTATTGCTGAGCAGGGCTTACACAGAGCCAWGGCCTTTTCTTCTTTTTGTACTATCACACTGGCAGGGAATTTTGGGATGCATGGGAGGCCAAGAGGAGACACAGCCAGGCCAGGTGACCCAAACTGACCAAAGAGCATTCCAGACTGTATGGCATTATGTTCAGTGTATGAAGTGGGAGGAAGAAGGAGGAAAGGTAGGGACATTTGGAGTGGTGGCATTTGTCCTCCCAAGTAACCATTACACAGCTACTCCTGGAGTTGGCTGAACACCTGCCTGTCCATGGGGAGCACTGAATTAATTCCTTGGTTTGCTTTCCTTGCATGTGTGGATTTTATTTTTCCTATTGAACTGTCTTTATTTCAACCCACAAATTTTCTACTTTTTTCCCCTTTAAGGGAAAGATTTCCCGATCTTACTGCTGAGGGATTGAATGAGTGGCTGCATGGGGCTTGTTTGCTGACTGGGGTTAAACCACAACACTCCCAACAGAAACTCTCATTTTTTACCATATCACTTGTGGCCCCAGGTGCTGGGGTGGAGCTTTGCTACTGGTAAAGCCTGAAGAGTGAGGATGACAGACTGTGTAGCCATGGTGAGCTTACAGAAGTTGTTAAATAATTTGGAGGATCAACAGCTCTGCCAAGGTAACTATGCAGTCTGGTAACTTAGGGGAGAGCAAACCTGCTATTTTCCTTACCGTGCTTGGGGAGAGTTAAAAGTTCCTCAAGATATTGCTCAAGTTATGCAATGAGATGTTCAGGGATTTGTCCAAAGTCACATTGCTGTGCGCCTCTAGCAGACACAAAACATAAAAATTTCTTTAAAATCACAGGCTTTGGTCAGCTTACTTAAGTATCTGTGCAGTACTCACCTTGTCTGAAGCTTTGACCCTGGAAATTAGCAGTGTTCTGTCTTCTGCACTCTTTTGTGAGCAAAAGGGTACTGCTCTTTTATATAATGTAGCCTGCTGATACTTAAATGCTCCCCTTAAGTGCAGCTTCTGCTTCAAGGTCAACTTTTGAAATTTCCAAGMAAAGCCCATCAGACCAGTCCAGCATGCAGAGATTTCAGAAATATGGGTACACAACTAATACAAAAAACGTGGCACCTATGGATTTATGCTTAAGGAAATGGGCAGCATGTTGAGTGGGARTGTTCGGGATCATTTTGAACCTATTTCTATCTGAGTTTTACCAAATGGATCCAAGTGCTGATCTTTTTCTGGGTTCAGTTTGCACAAAGACAAGCAGCACTTGRATGTGAACTAAGGCTGAAATAAGACTTACAATGAGTTTGGGATTCAGATCCAGCACGCAACAATCTGAAGATGGATATCCTGAGTTTCTTACAGTGCCAAGATTGTTTTGTTAAATAAAAACAGCCTTCAGACAATTTTATCTTTTAATCCAAAGCCCAGGCATGTACTAATAAAGTAATATTAACAACAGATTTTCATTSTGGAGTATTCAGACAAGGATATAAACACTGCTGTAATGAAATCTACCAACCACCGAAAGCCAGGCTCTTCTACATTACTTTTCYCTGCACTGGTGGAAATCTGCAGTTGCTTCTCTGAATTTAGAGGCAGAATTARCACTTGCAATGGAGTCACTCAAAGCAAAATCCAGATTTTCTCAGCTATTAGGAACTCCTATTGTATAAATAAACACAGCATACAACTGCTGTGGTTTTGGGGTTTTTTCTAAGTCAAATTGCATTTAATTTACAAATCTGGTCGACACTAATTTGCCCTTCTTTTTGTCTTGGGATTTCTAAAAAAWATGGGATGCCAAATGCTAATTCAGGTAATGGTACAAATTCAAAATCTCAAATATAAAGCTCAAAAAGATAAGCACTCATATGAAATTGCTTATGTTAATCTTTAAATTAGATTGCTCATTAGATTGTCTCCTGTGTCCTACATTCAAAGGTCATATACAGATGACACTATGAATAAGAAAAAAGAGAGGAGAAATGGCCTCCAAAACAAAGCACAACTGCAGATTTTTTCTAATGTGTTGTATCATAAAATTGCATCTGGTTTATTTATGTGGTAGAAATCTGTGCTTTATCAAGACAATAAAACACAAAAATAAACCACAAGAAAGAGAAAACCCAACCCTTTAGCACACCTAAACTGAAATCAAGGCACTGATATTCAAATCTTCTAAACAGGAACAGTTATCACAGAGATTTACTGGACTGCAACAAGAGCTAGTGGTTTATCCTCCATATTTGGTGTTTTGCTTTTGGATTTGTTGGTTTGGTTTTTTTGGAAGTAYTTTCTGAAAAAAATATGCAAGTAATTTACCAGCTATTCCCTTGTGTCCCTATTAGTCATCTGGCTTTCATGAAATGGGGGTTTTACTTCTGTTTTTGAGAAAAGGTGATCCTCAAAAAACATGCTGTTCTGTTCCCAGATGTKTGAGGTGGCTTTCAGGAACATCTTGTCCATAGTCCTTAGTACGTGTCAAGTCAGTGGTCAGAGGCTTTTTGAACAAGTTCACCTGTTCTGATCTCTCAGACCTATATGACTCCTGACAGGTCTATTTTGTTGCTGCTTTGTACCTACTTTAAAATTTCATGCTGTTTTTCTCGATGCAATTTCTTCAGCAATTACCTTTTGTTTTTCTTTTCCTTCAATAAGAAACCAACCAGCCCTGGTCTGAGACAGCTGGAGAATGGCAGCAGAGGAGGACAGCTTTCATCCCATTTTCTGGCTGCAGTGTTCAACCTTGGAGCTACTAAGCATAATTTTATAGAGTGATATAGATTAGAAAGGACATCCAAAGGCCATCTGGTCCAAAACCCCACTCTAAAGCAGGGCTTAGATCATATTGTTCAGGGTCTTGTCTAGTTGAGTTTTGAATATCTCCAGGCATGGAGATCAACGGTGGAGGCAGTGCGAACCTCTCCCTTATCTCCTCACTGTTGGCAGCAGTGTGCTTGAATGCTCAGACAAAAAAAAAAAGAGAAGACACAGCAAATCTTTGTGTAGCACACCAGTTTGGCCAACTCTTTTTCCAATAACAAGGTCACAATTTTGAACCATCCAAAGATGACACGTGACATGTCACYTCTCTGTACATGTACATGTGAGAGGAAAATCAGCTAATAATTTCAGGTTTTATCCCTCCGGATTACTTCACAGTACATATTTTTCCACATTTCTATTGTGCCATTAATCTTTATTCTGTGCCTTCTGCAGAGACTTCTCTTTTCCTCCCACATAGGCTGCCAGGCTCCTGCTCTCCAAGGGGTCACAGGTTGCAGAGGGATCCACAGAAACAGGAAACCAGGCTTCCTCAGTYAGTTTTGAAACACCAAAACCTGTTTCCTTTCTACAGAAATAAAGCCTGTTGGGGCATCCTCTCTSTAGGCTCACTATCTGAGCAGCAGCCCAGGAGGAGGGAGAAACTACAGGATTTCTTGTTTCGGAAACAAATGTGAGATAACTTATAGCATTTACAAACCAACAGAATGAAAGAGATATTTTTCTTGCTGCTCTTGTTGCACCTACAGAGTGGCAACACTGGATTTAACACTCCAGGAAAACTCTGGACCACAGGACAAGGCAATGAAATCCAGACAAGTCACTCCGACTCGACTCCATCTTCGACCACAATTAGGGGCTCATTCCATTCAGAAATCCAAGCTGCCAAAGCGAGKGCCTCACAGGGACCTCCTTTTGCATCTTCAGAAGAGACTCTGGGAATGAAAGTGCTGAAGAAAACTTCCAGTCCTGCAATATCCACCCCTGCAAGTCAGTCAAAAGGACWCAGTGATGGGGACTCTGGCAGAGAGAAGATGGAAAGCTCAACTCACAGCCATGGGGCAGCCCTACAAAGCACTGCTAGAGACATCYCTGTCCTTCAAGGGGTCACTACAAGCCTGGATACAGCTCCAGGGAACAGATCTGTCAAGCAGTCCTCTCRCAGCACTGGTATCACCAGGACCCAGCAGGATGCCAACTCCAAAGTGTCTGGCTTTGAAACTACCAGAGGAAAGTAAGTTATGTATTTTTTCTTGTCTCCTACGCACTGCGTAGGATTGGTTATTTTCCTGTTTCCAGTGAAATAATTGGCCAAACTCCTAGCAATTTCAGTAAAATTATTTTTTAACCTTAAAAGGGACCATCTAAAACAAGCAAGGGACCAAACTGGCAGCATTTACTCAGGGAAAATCATTGTGACATTTCTAACACAGTAAATGCTGMAATGTTTTATTCCTCAGGGTAGTTATCTCAAAATCAACAGGAAAGTCRTTATCATATATGGGTAGAAAAGGACTGCAATAGATGGCCCCCCGTTTTATGCACAATATAATATTGTTGTGGCTTTTTCTTGCTTTTTTTTGTGGGTAAAAGAAAATTGCAGATGCACTATTTCATTTGGAATCTATTACAAAATATTATGTTTGTAAACTTTTCTAGATTGAAAAGTTTAAACATTAGATTAAAGATTAAACTAGATTGAAAATACAAGCAATTAAATTTACAAAACCCATTGATGTCTGTCAATTTGAAACATCCTATTCTGTGATAAAATCTTATGAAAAGTGGTGTTGTAGGTGAATGTGCATTTAGAACTGTATAACTTAATACATAATATCTGCGCATAATAGAGTATATCAAACTGTACTGTCTAGTTTTATAGCTTTGGAACATTCAATTATTTTCTTTGTTCTCCAGTGTCTTCAGTTCTCAATGAGGATATTAATACTGATTTTGCAGATATTGCAAGTTTCCCTTAATTGCTSATGTATAATCAGATACTGGTAAAAAAATGAAAGACACAAAGGATTGGCTGTTTTCCATAGTATTTATGGATAGTGAGCTTTCAGAATATAGAGTTGTTCATTTGATAGTACTTCCCCAAATGTTAGCATCCAAACCCATGCAAAAGCAAATAAATCACCCCTTAGAAGTAATCCTACAATTACCTTGCTGYGTGTGGCTGGGAGCTAATGTTCCTTCAATTGAAAGGATTCCCATTGACCCAAGCGTGTTTTGGATGATGTGTAAGGGAAATAATTCACAAGGACCCAAAGGAAAGGATGTTATCTTCCTTTGCCTCTGCTTGGAAGAGAGAGCCAAGTAAAGGAGCTGTGTTTCCCAGACTCCTCAAGTTCTGAAAGTCATCTGTTACACCACCTTACGGCAGTGTTTGGCAGGGTGTCTGAGGTCACTTGAGTTAAATGGGCTCTCTTTTTACATGAGTGCTGATAGCTACATCTCCATTCAAATAAATCCTCATACATGCTAACCTTGGTCTTTAGCTTTCACAACTTTCTTCAAGAACTGTATTCCAAGGAAATTAATCTTCAGAAAAAATCTGTGAATCAGCAGGTATTTTTTCTACCTTTTACATGAGATATAAGTAGCAAAAAATTAGTATCTGGTGAAGATGGTCTCATATTTTATTCATCATAATGACATGTGGGTGCAACTGCAGAGAGGCAAAATAAGAAAATCTTGTATTTGCCAGCACCTAATTTCATGAGTAGTCAAGGAGCAACCTGCTGTGCAATGTGCATATTTGAATCCACAGAGCCAGTTAGCAATAAAACCAGGATTGCATGGCAAATTTACAGGGATGTGTAGCAGCATGAAACCCCAATATAAAACAGAATGCTGAATCCCCACTCTCTTGCTCAAACTGCTGAGGTACACAGCCTCACTCACTCTAGCAAATGTCTGCAGTGCTAGGTGTGGTTCAGTCCTTTTCAAAGGAAGATTCTTGTGCTACAAGGCTTGTCTCCCCCCTGTATATGGGTGTCTTAACAATCAGCTGTGGTGTTTTGAACATTCCCTCCACTTTTGCCATGACCTGGACTGTGACTCWAGTCACTTCACTATTCCATCTTCCTTTTCTTATGAATTAGACCTGGTTGAACAATAAAGTTGCTTGTGGCTCATTTTTGTTTTCAGCAAAGGCATGAGAAAGTGCCAAGTTTTGAGTGCTCACTGTTACCAATCACTGCTATGAAACACCTSAAAAGCTACTGCTGAACAAAAATTTTTTTTCATTATGTACAGGTGCCATTGACTAYACTGTGAATAATTTCTAGATTTTTAAATAGTATTTATCATCAATAAATTAAAAGAGATACTGCAAGACTTCCARTAAAGACATACATCTTTCTTCAAGGTTTTACTCATTTGAAGCCTGAGCACTGCTTGACTTGATAGCAGATTCCACAGTTGTAAACATACTATCTCTGAGGAAATTTGGAAGAATGATTTRATTTTTGAATTTACTTTGAATTCAAGCACCTCTTTGGTTATAGTCTGTATTCCAACCAGAATTTTTGAGTGACCTTGTAGGAACYGCATGACTCTGTAATCCTTTATGGCAACCCATTGTGCAAACATATGTGCAGAGATGCTGATGTTAAGAGGCTTCATACAGAACAAACAGTAGAGAGAGAGATCTGTGAGACACAGGAGGAAGGAAAACAAACAAGAATCAGATTTCATTTTTAAACATATTTATCATTTCAAAAATGCCAATACATATACTTTGTTAGAGAGTCTCCAGGGCTGCCAGATTACCCACAAGGTACAATATGTGCCCATTGTACAAGCTTAATTACCCAAAYACCCYKWYMTGAAGGAGGTCATGTGCCTTAATGGCTTAATTACRAAGATAATTCCCTTGCTTTCTCTCCCCTAGGTTATGTGAGGACARTATTATGCACCCATACCTTATCACRTGCACTCTAGAATAGGTTAGGCTTTGAGCCTTTCTYTATCACATCCYGATGTGGTATTATAAGGRCTAAATATTTGGCATATATTTTCTCTAAAAACACYAAACTCTTCTTTATTCTTCACTGGCACAAAAATGCAATTAAATCCTGTTCTTTCACACTGGAACAATTCTATAGCTAACTTTAGAATAGGTACAGGAGAACACAATTTGTAGCTGTCCGCTCTCAGACTATTTTAGAAGAGTGTTTTCTGTGGTGAAGTATCCCCCCTTCTGGCAGGGTCTCCACCCAAGCTTTCATAAGGATGAGAAAACTTCACAGGAGCACATCTGAAATGGCCTGAGCTGAAGAGAAAAATCCTTTCTTCACTCCTAGTAATGAATTTGACTTAAACTCTGAAATGTAAAACTTAATGTCTCTACTAATACGTATTTTTTTTTTTTTATGTCTACCTATCTTCAAAGTTTTATGCAATCCATATCAAAGAATAAATTCTGGAAAACTAGAGAGAGAGAATTTTTCCAAAATTCAGTGACTCTAAATCTGAGTATTATTTTGATGTCAAAGAAGAAAATTTATGATACATTCTTTTCAGTTGAGTTTGGGATACATGTTCTTCAGCCTGTGGAGAGAGGMAATTGCAGCATTTCACTCTGTAAAGCACCTTAAATAACAGTGGTGCAATGGAGTGAGTCTCAGGTGGAGTCCTAAGTCTAGTACACTCTTTTCATTCTGAACCTTATTTCAATAATTACTTTTCAAGGCAGCTCCTGCATACATGAGACCTACTTTCAGGTATAAATTAAGCATCCCCACATTGCTGGGTGGCTCTACATTACTCTTTTCCTTCACAATGTGTATATTGCACCTTTTCCAGTTACCATGAAGCCATTGAGGGTCTTTACAGACTTCCTCTGCCATTGCCTTGGGTAGTGGTGAGGTGACAGTATTTCATTACTAAGCTCAGAAGGGTTTAATAAAGTCAGCACCAGGGACAGATTTTTTTAGCTGTCACATGTGATAGGAGTGCTGAAATATTTCATTCTCATGACCAGACACCTGCATTTCTCTCTGGAAATTTTGCCTGTATCAGCTMTCAGCTTGGTAGAATTCTAGCGTACTGACAAATTAAAATGAATGGTTAAGATCAGCACATGGCTCAGATACATGAAATGCATAGAAACCTGATTTAACTGCCTGGTTAATGCAAGGTTCACAGTCTCTTTTCATCATGTCACTTTTTAATGGAGCAGACAGAACAATGCTTGAATCAATTTCCTRCGATTTTGCATCACTGTGCATTTACAGAAAATACAGTCACACATGGYTTAGGTTTCTGCCTCACTGGGTATATTCACTACRACCTGGAGGGAGGAAGCTCTTACASTGGCCTGAGGTTGCCTTGGTGGCTGTGTCAGGGTGTGTTTGACAATCTTTGCCCCCAGAATGTTTTACTCCAGCCATGCAGAAGATCTTTGCCATAAGCCACTCTTTCCAGCAGCACCTTGAATGTATTTCTGATGCTGTAAGCCCACAAACCAATTTTCCTACACAGCCTAAGCTCAGTGTAAGTCCCCTTAGAGTCCTAAAGACCACAGCAAATGGCAGTGATGGCTCAGTAGAGTCATGACAGACTGTCTTCAGTAGCACAGGAAACACAGCACTGGAAAAAAATTCACATCTCCATGAATGTTGTTTGTGAGGCACKCACACACTACTTAGGTTCCTCAGAGTCTCATCATTTACTTTTTCTGTGATCTGATAAGATATCACTATACAGATGGTTTGTGATTATTTTTTCAGGGTGGTAAGGAAGGTTTCTGCTTGTCTCATGCACTAATTATTGCATTAATGCTCATGCTTATCTTGCTCTTGTTCTTTGTTTCATCTGCCACGGGAACACAAGAATTAGAAACAGACTGTTTTGCATCCCTACAATGTCCCTTCATTCCTCTGAATASATTAGGATTACCCTAACAAACCGGACACGGGGTTAGGGTTCACCTCCTAGCCCCTGAAAATACTCAACCCTTTGCAGCATTTCATTTAAGGTGCACCAGAAACATCTGCTCAGGTATGCACAGAAAAAAGGGCATTCTTACAAATCTGAATATAATTAACATTTTAGAGAACTGATGCTAATTCTAAAATAGACTTGGCAGGGAAGAGAAGAGCAGCAAGGTGTCCCCATGTTTTCCAAAGWCATTATCTTCACTGCCAGTTAGAGAATGCTAGTGTTTCAAATAYCAATTTTTCTGCCAAATCTCAGAGCATCTATCCTGTATCACATTCCTGGTAAGGAGCACCTTTGGTCATGAGGAAAAGCCTGTAGAAAAAAACGACCTTGAATTTTGTGGACTTTGGCTCAAATCCTTTCTGTTCAAAACCCTCTAAGTTCAATCAGTGACAGCATAAAGAAATAAGTCTGCATGATTAAGTGGCAATSAGGTACAAAGAAAATGGCAAGACATTTAATCATTTAAAGAAGGTAAATAAGGAAACTGCCCAAAACAACACAATAAACAACAAGGACAACACTCACCCCTGAAACTCCAATGGATCTTATTTTTTATATTTTCATTTTGTCATTTATAAAGGCTTTTTTTCTTTTTCTGTAAT
>NW_026623304.1:1988112-1998965 GCF_030028575.1 Malurus melanocephalus
ACCAGAACTACCTTAATGAATTTTGTACTCTGGGCCAATTAGAAGATGGAAATAAATTTATATTCCTAAAGTAAAATGGCAGAATTCAAACCTTTTTATTGAGTAGTTTGTCTGTATTTTCAAATGTGTTTTACTGGATAATTCTCARAGATTTGAGATTAATGTAAATCTTCTCCAAAGTCTGAATTCTATCTGTAAAAGTTTGAATGTTTTAAAGGGTTCTGAACATGGAGTGGAAGATCATGTATCAAACAGGATATCTGATTTGCAACAAGAGAACATTTTAAATGCTAAAACAGATTGGTGAAGTGCTAGATAAGTGGAAATAGTGAATTAATTTTTGCAGCATGAGGGAGGACACACAGTAAATAAAAAWTCAGATGAAATGAAGAGGCTGTCCACAGTCCAAGGCTTCAGCATTGTACATACAAAAAAAGGAAATGAATGATGAGAGTACAATTTGTGTTTTGCAACAGAGAGGACAAAATGTCAGGACACTGAGTCCTGAAAAAAAAACATTAAACAAATGTGTGACACCTAATGCTTCAGTGTCAACAAGTCAGCTGTTTCTCAGGGATAAAAACATATCCTATAACATATTTTACCATCACATACTGTATTATATTACATGTCATACGCAATTTTTAGTTTTTTCCCATTCCAAGCAGCATGTAAACACATTTCCCAATTTGATTTGTTATGGTCAGTCCCTAGWGAGTACTGAATTTTCATTGCAGCTGAGAGTTGTACATATCAGAGCAAAGGAAGCTGGGCATTGAACCTACAGAATTAACTGGTTTTGGCTCAAATTTATAATTTCTTTTTGAAATAGAGTTTATCTCTTGGAAAGATGACCAGTGTTCACTTAAAGATATAGAATTTACCATATCACAGTGAGAAGTCTCTGCAGTCACCTAGTGGAATTCAAAGGAAGTTGCTGAAGCCTATCTCCCATGCAATAGCAAGAAAAAACCTTGTGAGGGTGCTTGCTATCTTTACAATCTCTGTGTTTACACGGCGTCAATCAACATTACCTCTCCTCATCCAGACTTGGCAGGTTGTTTAGAGTAAACTGAAAAGCCAGCATTGCCTGGCTCTAGATGCTTGTAGCATCRTTCTACATCCCCTTCACTCAAATGTGAAGGACAATATAAAATTAAAACTGTTGTTGAATGAAGATGAGTATTTTATTAACTATTCTGTGACATACAGATAAGCTGCACACAACAGGAATGAGGCACAACCACCAAGCTGGGCATGGACTTTGACAACAGCTCCAGCTCTGGCTCCTTTTGTATTCCTTCAGCAATACARTAATCTCATTTTCGTGATYCAGTGATGTTCAGCTGGGCTGATTYAATAGCATTTCTATTAAAAGCCAGGTAATCTAATTTACTCACAGACAAAAATAAGTAATTTTCAGATATGATATGAAAGGGACAGAACTAATTCTATACCCTTTGTGATCCGACTAACACCGGTGTTCCTATGGGGTGGCTTTAGGACCATTTACAAGCACCCGTGCACAGAAGCAAGGGGAAGCAATCACATACAGGCGTTACCTGCAGTTTTTGTGCAGTTTGCTTTTTTCTCGCCAATGTGCCCAAGCAACATTTTAAACATTTTACAGTGGAAATGTTCTGTGGAAGGGGACTGCGGGGACCCTAAAAAAAAAATCGTAATTTTTGGTGTTGGTGCAAATTATGCTTCTGTTTCCAGCATCAATCTCCTCCGCGGGCTGCGGCCGCCACCTGCCGTCCCTGCCCGGCACTGCCGAGCCTGGACCCGCCTGGTGGCGACTTAGGAGAGGGTTTAACTGGCCAAAACCGGGACTGGCGGCTCCTGACTGTCCCCCGAACCAGGAGGCTGGGAYCCTAAAAGCTAAAGAAAGGCTTAAAGGCAGCGTCTGTGTGCCACTGATGGGYCCCTGCCGTTCCAGCTGCCTGGGCAAGCTCCAGGGCCAGTTTCCTGCTCAGGACTTGGAATTGGGAATGGTCCTAAGGGCCGGAGGAGCTGCCGAGCCTCCAWGCAGACATGCTCACTGGTTCAGGCAGAAAAGCCAGTGCTGTTCTTCCTRCCGTKCCCYGCTTCTCGGTGTGGRTGCCTCCKCACCCTCGAGGGTGGGATGTCACAYTTGWGYACAGCCAAACCAYRCTGAGTGCAGAGCTGGGYTGGCAGAGTTTTGATTTAAGCTGGAAACACCACTGCAAATACCACATCAAGGAGGCTACTTCAAAGGCCTGAGGACTCTCCCACACATTGCTACCAGCACATGTTCCTGGACAAGGCATGCAAGAGGAGGATGGAATCTGTCACTTGGGCTTTCTGCCAGCCGGGGACTTGCACTGCTTTTTCCAGGCTGGATYTCTGTTGTGTGTTGCAAGGATTTTGTTTTGTTTTTAAATAAAGCTTTCCTGATTGAAATCAGGCTCAATGCAAAAGAGACGCTAGGCTCCTCCAGCTCTCAACAAAATCTGCATGTTRGAAGCCTGTGCTGATGATCTGGAATAAATTATTCCAGGGAGGGTAAAGAGGATTTTCAGGTTTAAAGTCCTGTTATGCAAATCAGTTGTCTTCTGTTCTGCCTTTGCATTAACGCAGCCTGTCATAGTTCTTCYGCCACGCTTCATCTTCTATTTCCAAATCTACATTTTTTCAGACAATTTGATTTCAAAATTATATTTACATTCTTAACGTCTCTTAATGAGCTTATTTCATTGGTAGCGTAAACCTAATTATGAGTCACACCAGGGGCTGTTTTGTTGTGAATATTTCCTCTAATTTAGCCTGATCAAAGATTGCTGGGCCATGTGAGAACCACAGYTTCAGACACTGCACTCACGTACATTAAGAATGAGTTAAATATTTTCAATGGGAAAATCTGCTCAAGTTAGTTAAATTTTTGATAGACGGGAGGCTGAGTTCAGACTGTCTTTAAAAAACAAGAATAGCCCTTAACATAATGTATTGTACAWTTTTTTTCCTTTGGAAGGCATGTCCAAAGAGGCAAGTTCCAAAAGCTAGCCACCCTCAATAATAATAACAACAATAATAATAATAATAATGGGATTTACAGTATGAATTTTTAAAAGGTCTTAGGTGGGAGGGGTAGAGTTACTTGATTGTTTTTTTTGATGGAAATCTATGTTCCAGTGCTTGCCTGTCTTTTACAATCTTTTCATGCCTGTGTTCTTTGTTTTATCTTTTCATTAGCCACATTTGCTCAGGTGCAAAATGCTCTCAGTTACTRAAATGCACACGCCAAAGGTGTGCACTGCAGAACAGGCTGTGGCTGACAACATTGCTGTACATCTTGTGCTTAATCCCTTTCTCTGGTGAGCTGTCAGATTTGCAGGCAAWGGTAAAGTGCAGCCACAGGCTCAAGTCCTAACCTTACCCCTGACTCACTGAAGGCCAGATTTTAAAATCTCACCCCTATATTTGGCTTCCTCATTTGCAGAGGTGGGAAGCTTAGCACCCAGCTGCCCAAGGAGTTAGCTCCTCACTTCCCAGACAGCTAACRTGCAACGGGAAAGGAGATGTGGTACTGCATAACTATTAGTGCTTCAGAGATTTTCTGATCAGACTTTATATGCCATCMGTTAATTGCTGAGAATTATTTAGGAATTTAGATGTTTACGTTCTCCATACTTAGTTTAAATCATAAAATCATAAGCAAATCCCTATGCTTAGTCAGAGCTCCTTTTGAATAGATCAGTGTCAGTCTGGCCCAGAATCACTCTCTGCATCTGTTAAGAAATATTTAGTATCCCATTCATATGCTGAGAGACTTTTTTTTTTTTTTTTTTTTTTTTTTTTTAATCTCTGTGCTGCACTTCAGAGGAAAAAATACAGTTTTTAATCTTGGGTATGGATTTGCAGAAAACCCTCTATACAACTGTGAAAGGCAAGCGATTTCATGCCTGTACTGAGAAAGGAGCTCAGTGGTTGTGCCCTGGGCAGGATAACAAGCCTTGATGGTCTTGAGCAACCTCTCTATAGCCTCTACCCACGCCCCTGGGCTGAGACTGCACTTAAGCCCAGGCTTGAGGTTGTTATTCTCCTTCTGAGGGTTCTTGTCYCTAGCAGTCCTCTTGGACCTGGCTCCTTCCCTGGTCCCTCTTGGGCACTGCAKTGACCTGTTCCTGTCACCACACTGCTGCCTGCTGGTCCCTGCTGCTGTGGTTCTCTGCTGGTGAGGTCAGAGCAGGGGTTGTGTGGTTGGCCCTTCCCTTTTGACCGGGAGAAGCCCCTCCTGCTGCTCCCTGCTTGGTGAGGAAGCTCCCTGGAAGAGGAGCTGTTTTCCTGGCAGTGTTTCCAAGGGCCCTGCTGTGTCTTGAATCCCACTGAATTCTTGGCAAGGGGGGATGCCTGTCCTCCCTTGCTGCTGCAGAGGTGATGCTGGAAGAGATGCAGCTAAAAATTCTCTCTCTGGCTTGCTGCTGCCGGTGTTTAACCCAAATACCATTAATTACTTAGTTGCTACTGCCAGTCTCTACACAAGACTGGAACCGACCCACATGTCCCACCCAGAGGGGTGGGTAACTTCATTATTCCTCTGCAGAACTTGAAAGACTTAAATTTCCTCTTGTTTTTGCCGATTTTATGGGTTTCAAACTTGCATATAGTTGCTCCTGACTTCCCTAGAAGAAGTAAGGAGAGCACCTAATCTTTATGTTTATGCTTGATAGCTGAGGAATCTCTAATTAATACACACAGATAAAAGGCAATTAAAGGAGMCAGAACATAAAGAAAGCATCAAAAAAAACCACAGCTTTTTATACCCAATCAAGAAACACTGTCTTAATGACAAGTCTCAAGGAAGTGGAGAGTGAGCGAGCAAAATTAGATCAAAGGGACTCAGTAAAAGCCCATTTTATATGAAACACATTATTCCTCAAATAAACAATGTGTGTTGTGAAAGGGAGGGCTGTGATAATGGCAGTGRAGATATTGTGAAGCTCAATCTGTTGGTCTTAGCATCTTTCCAGCTTATCCTGCTTTTTTCTCAGGAACCATTTTCCAAGTGTAGCACTACTGAGCCTAATGTGTGTACACTGGTAGGRTGTCAGCAGACAAAAGCAATCACTTAAGGATAGATGCTGATACTATTTTGTGTTTTGTGCTGTTGTTCATGTTTGAAGCAGTATAAATCTGTACTAATGCCACTTAAGTAAATGGAACTAATCTGGTTTTAATTGTATTTTGATTTCCACTGTARGTAGCCCATAGCAAAATACTGATTTCTGGAGTAAATATATATTCCCTTACTGAATAATGAAACATGAACAGAACTGCTTCGACTGGAAGAAAACGTTAGCAGCAAATCACAACACAGAAAGATGAACTTTAAGTTCTCATATGGAAATATTGTYTGGAAGTACTGGCAGCTCTACCAGTCCTACAACTGAAATGTCTCCTCTCTAACTTGCCAAGACAAAAATTAAATGTTTCAGCATGGACAAGGGAATAACATATGATCCTGAGAAAGTCTATACTAAGTTAGGGATGAAAGAAAAATATCAGCACTAGGCCAAATAGACATTTGTTCCACCWGCAGAAATACAACAATACTTTCCTCACGATGCCTTCCAGTCTGCAGCTGGGGGACTTCCTGAGGCAGAGGTTATAGGTACAGCTTAATGTTTTTWAAAAACCAAACTGATAATACCCTAATGGCATATTTTTTTCATGAAATAGTTTTATTGCTTTCTAAAATGTATTTTGGCTTCCGAATTTGGCACAGTCTAAGGCTATGGAAATACTGCCCTGACCCTTCATTTTAGTCTTCTTTAGTTTTTAATCCTGTTTTGTTTTGATGCCTATTTATCATAAAAAGACTAATTGAATAATGAATGTGAGGACTTTCAATCCCTCCTGCTCTTCTATTTGTATCTTTGWTCCATCTCTCATTAGCGTGTAGGACCAAACCAGAATTCTCTATTCAAACTAGGCATAAGCACATATATAGCAACAAGGAGTTGATGTACTAAAACAGTGGTGATTTCTGTTTAGTCTTTACTCCTTCCCTAATAATATCTAGCCTTTTATTATCTACCTTAGTTAGTGCAAAAATAAATTGGCCTGTGCAGAGCGCTAATCACAATGACTCCAAAGTTTTTTTTCCCCTGATGAAAGCTATTAACCTAGCAATACTATCTGTATAACTCTGTCTTTATTTGTGACTGTTTCTGCATTACAAGACCCTTTCTGATATCTACTGAGTTGGAAATTCAGAATAATGAGATTTCTGTAATTCTTCAAGTCCAGCTTTGTTTACCAYACCAAATGATTTTGTATAGTTCTGTATCACCTGCCATCTCCCTATTTACTTACTTCCCTCCTAGTTAATGAGTATAGTGCCTATTATAGATTAATGTGGGATTGTGTTGATAAACTGCTTCTTCAGAAAGTGAGCTCTTTCTTTCATCTTCAGTGCTTTATTTATCTATAACAGGAGCTATCCTCTTACTATGTGATAGATTGCTTCCCCCCAACATCTTTTGGTGAGTGATCTTACTAAAAGCCTCTGAAAATCCCACCTTTGTCTACGTGCTTCTGATTTAAGGAATACCAGTAGATTTATGTGGCATAATTTCTCTGTACAAATGTGTCCTGAGCCATTATTCAGATTATGATTTCTACTTAATTCTGTTTTCTACTGTAATTCCTACTGTAGCAGAGTTCCAGAGTTGCATTTGSTTGCAACCTCCTTAGAAACCTTTTCTTAAAAAACAGCAAACCTGGTCTTGCACTCGGCAGCTCCAGCCTCCTATGCTGCAGTGATCTCGAGTTTGATAATTTTGTATGTGACTGCCTTCTCTGGATGGGCATTCAGAGGCACAGACAAGTGTGGAGCCATGGCTTGTGTTTGCTGTGTGTGGCTTTGACCTCACAGTGTGCTGCAAAATGGTCTACATGTACTCACCCTATTGCTGGGGAAAGGGAGAAGCACTAGAAATGTCTGTCCATACAGTGAAAGCTATGGGTGATTAAAAAACCTTACCAAACAATCCTTTGAATTCTAGATGAATAGTTTCTGTAGTCTGAAATGCATTTTCAGACGTGTCATTACTGCAGTCTAGAAGAGCTTCTTTGTGCTTGGAGCTCCACAGACGTTTACAAATTAAAATTTAGATTTGAAATATGAATGTATGTAGAGGTGGAGAAATCAGTATCTGTTTTCTGAAGCACAAAGACTAAGTAATTGCTTAAGACAACATTTTCAGTTTGAGAAAAACAAACTTAATTTTTGTAGCTTGCTCCCATCTGTAAATTATGGGTTTGACTTTCGCAATGAAGTATTATATATCATCATATTGTGGAAAATGTTATTTGCACTTTTAATCATATTGGCCTTCTCTATCTTTCAGAAACTGGTGTGCTTATGTCCATTCCAGACTCGTACCTACAGTTGTAGTGGACAACCTGGAAACCTTCTCCTCAGGCAGAGCAAAGCCTTGCACTTGGCAGATTGGATCCTGTGCTCAAAGGTATGGAGTACTGGGAAGAAAGAGGGCTTGCAAGTACTTTAATTGCCATCAAATGCACAATTAATGCGAACCTAACTTTAAAAATTRAAAGGAAAACAGGAGGGAGCAGATTAGCATGTCTCTGGGTCTCATCTTTGCATGACCCTATAGCATGGATAAAAGCTCATGGCCTGTTCCTATAGCAAGTATAAGAGCTTGTGGCTGGGCATGCATTTATTCTGGCACCCTCCAATCAGCTCCACGTCTTTGAGTCAAAGAGAGGTGCTCAAGCACAAAGCTTTAAAGCACATGCAGGGAAGAAAATCCTTTCTGTGCAGTTTTCCAAGCTCGTGCTCCACTGGAGCAAAAGGCTTCCTCTGAGAGTCATAAATATTTTCGTTATTATCTCTCTGCTGAGTGCTTATTTCTGGCACAGCTTTGGTCAGGCAGTGAACCTAGACAAGTAATTGGCCTGGATGGAACTTGTAAATAATACCTCTGTTAAACATATTCAGATTGTTCTTTGTGGTTTGGGTGCCTCATTGTATTCTCCAAATGTTAGATTTCAGTCGTAAGTGAAATTKGTTTTTAATGCATGAATTTGGAAAATGGCAAACTGAAACAGCACCAGCAAAATGGAGGCTGTAATGTATTTTTCCCTTGACAAATTTCAGAAGCCTCTCAGTAGTCAGTTTAACTGTTTTGAGAATTGTTCTCTAGATGGTATGGCAGAACACGCTTAAAGCTTTGACATGAAACTGGGAATAGAGTTTCCTTAGGATTTGCTGACTCTGAAAAGCAGTCAGTTGATTGCATCGCAAAACTGTGCAGCGGACCCTGTCGTTAAAATGTTGCCAGTTTTGTTGTTTTGTTTTGGGTTTWTTCCAAATTMCATATTTTAGATCCTTGTGCTGCTCCTGTAAATAAGTCTCTACTATATAAATTCCTGAGACTCATTTACATGGATTTTTTTAAATGTGGATTATTTTAAAAATAGCTATTTCTGATTAACTCCTTTCATGGACACTTCATTTTTATGGGTGGTTTTACGAATGGATTATGCTAATGCAGAATAAGGTGATTTCATCATGAGGCCAACCATACAGCAGAATAATGGAGGACTCTCTTGAATTCAGATCACCTTAATCTTTATTGAGTTCTTGCTGCTGAAAAAGCCATTTCTTAGAGCCAAACCTGGTCGGAGATACATGCAAAGCTCCTGCCAGCTGCTATGAGAATTTAAATATATATAATATTACATCCCTTACAAAGGGGTGACAAGATTAATTGGAGTCTAAAACACAGTGGCATATTTTAATTCATTCAGAGGGTATTYTTTTGGTCTGACAGCCTTTAAATCTGCCTCTCTTTCTGGAATGATTTATACAGGGATTGTGTGTCCAAAACAGTTCAGTAACCATTTTATCTTTGTATTTTCTGAGATTTTAGGTGCTCTTCATGTTAGTGTTTAGCAACTAACAGTACTGTGTGATATTTTTATTTGAACTTCGAACATCTTAAAAGAGCAAAGAGACTTGCTGTAGTTTATTCTGTAGGCCCTGCTGCAGCATGTTCATTCTAAACCAACTTCTCTGTGAAGTTGAGAAACCTAGGAGTGAAGGGGTAGCCAGGACACACAGAAATAAAATTGCTGCTGGAATTGTGTTGGAACACAGAAATAAAATTGCTGCTGCCTCTGCAGCTGCATACTGTAACAGCAATAACTGAGGCCTCTCAATTACATAGCAATGCCCTTCTTTCCCTGATGTCCAGAGTGGAATTTTTCACACTTTATTGGATTAATGTTTGCATAATCTTGTTTCAAATAATCAGAAGGGAAGGCTTCCAGTGTGCATTAAATGTGTGCTGATGTGGCATAAATTTATTGTGAATGCATTTTTCCACCCATTTCAAAGAAAAGTGGTATATGACAATTGTATTTCTGGCTCACTTTGTTCAGTTTAGTAGTTATTAATTGTAATAGCTTCCATAAAAGTTCGCAGTATTTGACTCCTGAGTAAGATATTCTAGGAAGAAATTTAAATAGACATCAGGTTTCTTTAGAATTCATGCAGATGATCTGAAGGTTGCTGTATTAAAGCTGTGATTGCTAATGGAACACCAAACCCTAGTTAGAATTCACTTTGAATTTCAAGCAGTAATGAAAGGATGGATATGACAAGTGAGATAATATAATGTACTTATGCTGGTATCTTACAAGTCCTCTTTGGTTACCTAAAATAGGTTTAAATTGTTCTCATTTCACAGGTCCCAGACAACAACACACCAGGCCTACAGAATCAAACATAAAATTGTGACATCGCTGGAGTGGAAGTGCTGTCCTGGGTATGGTGGGCAAAACTGCCAACCCAAAGGTGAGTASAATTGTGAGGTTTTGAAACTATTCCCTTCAGCAGAAGAAAACAGTGTGGTTTGATTTTGTGAGCAAATGGCTCTGTTGAAAACCAATACAGTCCTTTCTGTTAATTTTAAACCAGGAAAAATGCACARTAAATGAAAATGCTTTGGGATGTTGACTCTACTCTGCATGTGAATTTCCAGAGCAGCTAAGCAGAATGTCCTTTCCCCTTTTCCACTCTAAATAAAGCTCATAAAATCTCCAGCCTTATTTCATTTTTCTAAAATATGGAGTTTGCATTCAGTATGCTTTTACTTTTGACCTTTTAGTTATTGAGTATTGCAGYGCTGGGGATATTAAATCCAGGCTCTCTGTTGAATACTTGCTGTAATATTTATCTACAGTACTGTTGTTCTTTTGGCTTTCACTTTCAGGCTCTAAGAATTTATTTTATACATGATAAAATAATGTATCAACTTCTTTTCCATCTCTGAATTTTGCAGGACTTTTGTTGTTCATTTCAAGAGTGACTGAATTTTTCTAGGTATTACACATGATCCCTTTATAATTGTGCTCTTTTCTACAGAATAGCCTTTTACCTCKGCCCTGGTGATCAAACATGGGGCATTATATTGTAGTTTTACATCTGTATAATAGCTATTTCTTTGCTGCTGGCCTTAAGCAAGCAGCCCTTGAAAAATTAGATAAGGCATCAGCATGCATGTTTTAAATGAATGAATATTGCAAGAAAGGCTATTAGATGTGATAGGGAATTCAATMAGCAGTGGTAAAGGGCTGTGATTAAAAATTAATGTAGAGGAATGAAGAGAAATCACTGTTATTCACATCCAGGAGGAAAATTTCAGTGCCGAAGAGCCTGAACCTTGGCAGGCACACRGCATTCTCCTCTGCACAGCTGTGTGGAGCCAGATACTAACACAGGACACAGTCAGCAAGGCTGTCCAGTGAGCATGGATCAGGTGTTTTAAAGGTTTCCTTTTAGGAATTAAAAAAAAAAAAAA
>NW_026623304.1:1999007-2010475 GCF_030028575.1 Malurus melanocephalus
AAAAAAAATAAAAGCAAACATTAGCAAAAATAGATTTAAAAAAATGTAGTGGGTAGCACTGAAGGGGGAAGTTACAGTTGACAAATTCGAAATGGCATCAAAATAACAGGGGAACACTGACCAGGAAGAAAAGCTRTATAACTCAATTTGTAGTGGCATCTGTGTGAAAAACAAGAATAAAGGAAAGCTCTGTGGAGTGTTACAGGAGCGGGTGTTACATCCCCTGGGTTCTATTTYCAAACCTTTTCTGGCTTGCTGAATAACTTGGGGAAGCCACTTATAATCTGCATAACCAAGTTTACCCATCTAGAAAATTGAGATGACACTTATCTCACAGGGGCACTGGGATATTTAATTAATTAATGCTTGTAGAAGTGCTTAAAGAGCTTGGGATGAAAGGTGYTATGTCAGAGAAGCTTTTCTTCCCTGCTTCTGGAATCCTGCCTCCCATGAGGAGCAGACCACCAGCACAAGCCTTGCCTGTGTTATCCAATTCCCAGGAAGGGACGTTGGTTAATGAACTCGAGCAGTTGGGAGCCCCACAGCCTTGTCTTTAGGCACTCTGTGTCTGCAGCAGCAGGGGAGAGGGGCTGAAAGGGCTGAGTGGGGCTCTCCCGAGCCAAAGAGCCTCCCCCTTGGCCTCTCTGTTGTTCAACAACAGAGCTGGTACTGAAGGGTTCCTGTGCCGGGGGAGCTGGGGTGTCCTGACAATCCTTCAGATCCTGGAAAGGCACTGTTAGCGTCATGTGGGCTGCTTGGAGCAAATGCTGATTTAAAATGCCTTCTGGTTCGACTTCTCTCTCAGACAGAGAGCAATCATATGTGACTCTTTCAGCCTGATATTCTAGGCAGGAGGAAACACTTAGCACCACCTGATAGTTGTTACCAGACATCTGAAAGTCTTATTTGGTAGTCCCGCTGTAACTGCTCGGCTACAGATGCTTCCCAAGGTAGAATAGCAGTAAGAGAGATGGAAGAGATGTGTTCAGATAACTCTTTCTAACCTTAGCCCTCCTGAGGCAACACATGACCAAATTGAGTAAGACATGGATCCCATTCCAGCACAGACAATGCAATTTTCTAAGAAACTTTTGAAGAATGAAAAAATGTAGACATAATTTCTTGTAAGTCTAATGAGACAACTCAATATAGACAATTCAATGATTAAAGCATCGTAATTTTGACCTGGAAATATCAAATGCTCAACTAGGAGCAAAACCACTRAAACAAAAAGTCTTACGTTCTTAGTCGCAGACTTCATGACATGTCATTTTACTGTTTATAAACACAGCTTTATTTTAACTCGATGTGTGTGGTAATGAAATCCCAGCTCCCCCATACCCATACGGCCTCTGAACACCGTGTTACATGGTTTAGGGCCAGCAGCCGGCTCTGCCACAGCCATTGTCACAGCAATTCCCTGGGTGGCTGTGGTGTCATTTCTCCAGCAGATGGCCCTGCAATGTCCCATCCTCTGTTTGGGGTGAGCAGAGCGCACAAAAGGCGGCAATTCGCCTTGAAACACGGAACGGGACTAAACTACCTAACCCCCGCTCCGGCAAACCCCTTCAGCCACTCCTGCTTCATCAAAGATATATTGGGTGAAAAAGACTCAATCTCCAGGTTTTTAATATTCCCGAAACGGTTTTGAGCGCCGTGTTTAAAAATACATAGGACAATAAATTATACATCTAGGCCAATATATCCCGTGATAGACACCTAATGTTAAATTTCTGTGTGAGTTACCTGGTATTTCTGATATCACTGGAAGAACTCGTTGCTCAGGATTTTGTGTTGCTGCTTTTCTATTTCTTTTGTTTGTGTTGTGAGTAGCATATATAAGGTGGGTCTAGCTGTCTAATTTGAACTTTGCATTTTTTTTTTATTTTTTTTTAGTTTAAACTGAGCATGGCACATTTAATTTTAAAAAGGTTTCAAATGTGAGTCATTTGATGGCTATTTCTACCCTAAAGAGCACGTGTATTAGATTTTCGGTCTGGTGCCCCCATCACACCTGCTGTAATTGAGCATCTACGATGGGAAATCTCAGCTCTGGGAATAAGGAGCACATAGATGTAATCACCATATGATGTCTTGGAGTGATTCCTTTGGAAAAGACCCGAGCCATACTGGAAGAATGATGTAGGAGAATCTGTATTGCCAGTGACTCGTCTGAATTTGTTTCACAAATGAAAASCCTGAATTTCTGAAGGTGCCAGCTAAGAGTCTTTCCTATGCTGTGGTGAAATTTAATAAGTGTCCAGTGTGTGACTGTCTGTGGGTGAGCTTTGTGTGTGTGTGCACTGCTGGCCGCAGCCCTTGTTGCTGTCAGAGGCAGTGCAGGGCACTGTGGGCTCGCTCCATGGCTGTTTGCTCTGACAGAGCTGCTCTGTTCTGGCTCTTACGGCCATTATGGTACCTGAGCAGCTTTAAAGCTTTAGTAAAACAAGCACATGGGGATAAATATGTATCCTTGGAATGCTAACAGTGGATAAAACTGTAAGAGTTTGGGTATTCCAGATTGTGGAGCTATGAGTGGGGCAATTGATTTGTCAGGGAGGATGAAGGAGAAGGTGGATAATATTTTTTTTTAAATGTGGTGTGTGTAGCACTAACAGTGTCAGTGAATGCATTTAGAGCAACAGAAAGACCAGTAAATGAAAGAATAAAAGGACATTGATCAGCTGGTCTTTATCAGAGGCAAGTAACTGACTCCCTTGTCATAGATTGTATCATCACATCTCCACCTGATAAATCCTGTGTAATGAGCTGGGCTGAACGCAAGAATTTAGCCTCTGTCAATAACCATGCCACAGAAAGATAACAGACGCTGTTGAAATTATAACTATTTGAGGATTATGTATTTCTTATCAGGCAGTTTCAATAGATTCTATCCAACTATGGACCATGTTATAATTTCCTCAGAGTTCCTATCCTAATTCTTACAACACCCTTAATTTACAGCATTAAACACCTTATATCATCTTAATTGCAGTCTATTTATCTTCAAATGAACTATGTGAAACATGGAATTTCTTGATTCAGCATTTTAATCCATTTCCCTGGAAACTCGCATTATGGCTAAACTAGATTTTAATATTTGAACTGAAAAATAATGTCACCATACCCAAGTTATTCTGCTTGTACTGTRCTAAAGACTGGAAATCACATTAGTGCCACATAAGTGGCATTCTTTAGATATGCTCCTCCTGGAACATCGACTTCAAAATGTTTCATGAACTGACATAGCATTTAAAAATCGGTATGAATTTACACTAGAAAATTTATGACCTATTTTTTACATATTTTAGTTAAAAGAAAAAAAAAAGGAAATTAAAATAGCACCATTAAGCCGAAAGGCTGGAGAGGTATGTCAGKAGTATGGAATTCTCAGTTTGGTTCCCAGCTGTCTGATCAGTTCACTATTTTTTGTGAGTGAAGGCACTTAACTTTCTGGATTTCAGTTTCCCCAGCTGTGATATTGAATTAATAATAATGTTAGTCCAGCTATTTGCAAATTGTTTTTGGGYTGAAGTGTAAGTGTTTTTATATTTATAATAYCACCATTGCCTTTAGTAGTAAAATYTCCATGGTTGAAGGTCWGTGTAATCTGTAAACAAAAACAAACAAACCACAACCCCAAAAATCTGTTTCAACAAACTTGGTTAATTTTTTAAAAATTGGCCATTTAAAAAAAAAACCTGATTAATTTT
Organism: Malurus melanocephalus; assembly: GCF_030028575.1. Taxonomy (NCBI): domain Eukaryota; kingdom Metazoa; phylum Chordata; class Aves; order Passeriformes; family Maluridae; genus Malurus; species Malurus melanocephalus. The sequence continues at coordinate 2,002,721 of NW_026623304.1, forward strand.
ACAGCTGACAATCTCTGTATTGTCTTTGTACTGCTGTTTTATACTGTTCTAAAATATTCCTCTGGAATTTTTAGCCCTGAGCATTTAAAAATTCAGTTCATTATAAAGCAAATTTTGACATTTTAGTATTAACACCARCCCCTGCCAGTCTCAAGAAGTCATTTATAAAGCCAGTCACTRTCTGCAGCCAATGTGGTCCCACACTGCACTGAGCAGATAAAAGTCACTGCAGATGATTAGGCTTTGGTAAAATTGGTATAGAACAGAGAGAAAAAAAAATGTTTTTTCACCCTGATTTTCATGTTCTGTGATTTACTCACAGCCTTTCTTTTTTCTCCCTCCTCTAGCTCAAGAGCAGCAATYAATTATACACAGCAACCAGGCTGAAAGCAGCAGAACTGTCAGTGAGAGGACCCCAGGAGTTCTGCCAGACCCCAGTGGGACAGGTCAGTTGCTAAAATTGCTCTCACCCCAACCAGTCACTGACCATGGGACTCACAAAGATCACTGTAAAAACAATTTGAGGAAAATCTCTGTCTACTGAAGGGATCTGAATGCACCATCAGGGTTTTTAGCACTCATGATTCTGATAAAGATGGGCTGAAGATACTGAATTTAGAGGTACCAGGAGCTTAATATCTGTTGAATGTCTTGTGACTAAGTTGAAACCAGAAAAGTATTCTGTATAGGAATATTTAAATTATTATGTCATTGAATRCAATAGATTCATTAACAGGGAAAAAAGTAGAGAAAATTAGGCCAAAAAACCCATCTGAAATCTAGGTGTAGTATAGACCAGTATTGCACATAGAAGAAAATGTAATTATGTCAATTGATTATCTGAATATGTGATTATTATTATTATATATTTTCTTACAAAAATCAGTTCTTTATTCAAAATTAGTATAATTAYGTTTCAAACCTTAACAAGGGCAGCTCAGACATGTCTTAAACTACTCTGTCTAGGATGGTCAAGTATCTAAGAAAAACACAAGGACAGTTTACAGCTTTATACACGGTACTGGAGACTATTTCCTATTGCACTATTCATTTGCTTGTTATTGCATTTACTTCAGCCGAACTAGACCTTAAGTTTCTGGAATATAATGTCAATGTTGTCTTGCAAGGGTATGTACAAGCCATCTAGCATTATAAGAGCTAGTTAGTAACAATAATGCTGTTATTCAAACAGTGATCTACACTGAGAAGCTACATTAGATGACTGCTGCATGAAAAGCTTCTCCACCTGTTGGTCATTACAAATGCTGGGTGTGCTCACTTCCTTTTGTATTTATTTTTCATTACCATCTGTGTTATTTAAAACTTACCAGCACAAATATTTCAGAAAATTAATTTCATAGTTGTCTGCATAATTATTCATGGGAGCAGAATTTTATTCATGTCAGGCATGTTTGCATGCTCACTAAACTGGGAGCAGAAACAATCGTGGTTTATCAGATCAATCAAATTAASCATTATTTCAAATACTAATTGATCACTATAAAGAAACATGAAAAGGTGTCCATGATTTTGAGGTATTGAAATAATTCACACACTATACTATTCTCCAGTCTGTGCCATCTGAATTTGTATATGYCCTTGATGGGGTTGGTAATGCAGAATTTTATAGAAAGTCTGGGTACTCAGAGAACTGCCAACTATCAGTGTACAGTGTTTAATTAACAACTAAAGAAATATGTGAACCATGCTTGAATAAGGATGTTGTTTGAAAAAAAAAAAAAATCATTCTTTGCTTGTGATACACTCCCCAGCAGTGAGGAAAACTACCAGTGTCAGGTTAATTTTTAATATTATACTCAAATTATTAGGCAGAATTCTCTACATACTGTCAAATGAGCTTGTTTTTTACATGGTGAGGAGCCAAAAGATAGACAAGAGGTAAAAGATAGTGTCAACGAGGCATATTCCATGAACTTTCTTTTTATGTCCATTTTCTTTTGGATCTGTTGATTCTTCAGCTATGGCTGTCCGCACTGGGTTTTTGTGTAACCATCAGCTGTTACATACTGTGGTGTTACTGTCACTCACCTCYTGGCCTATATCCAGAAACATTTTAAGGAAAGATAAATAAGGCAGGTTTGTTCTCAGGTCTCTGTTTTGCAGTTRTCAATATACTCTTATGGGCTGGAATGCATGCTGAGAGAACAGGATGTCAGAATCAAGGTTGCCACAGAGTTTTATGGAGACATTATACTTGTATGTGCTTATGTCCACATATGTGTTTTACTTTCAATCCTGATGGACAGGAAAAGGTAGAGAAAGACTTAATCTGGCAGGGAGSTATAGAAAACTATTTTCAAATAGGAGTTAGGCTGCTGCCCCTTCGTGATATTGGCTGAGCAACAAAGTCTCCCAGGGCTGGAGGGAGGAGGATGTTTAGTAAAGCAGACAGGACCCATTATGAAAAAGTGAGCTTGATCAATAGAGCACTGAGACATGCCACTTCTGTTAGCAGGAATTGTGCTCTGAGAAATAAATCTGAAATGGGAGTCTCTAACCTGCATGTTAATTGCTTTTGGGTTGTTTTTAAATCAAATTGGGTCAGTCTAGAAAGAGACAGATACCTGTTCTGGCTGCCAACCCTACAAACATGGCCTGGGGCCAGGACTGACCGCCGTGGTCTGTCATTCCTTCAACAGCAGCTGGATTCTGCTTCCAGCTCCCACTATGCAGCCATGCCAGTTTCAGGCAAAAAACCTCACTTTCAGGTCCACCTAACCCCTTTTCCTCCCTCAGCGGGAACTGATGAAAACCAAATTGAAAAAGCATTACACCCTGCAGGTTAGTTATCAGTTTGGGTGATGGTGCATGGGCCACTAATGAATTCAAATCCCTTTCTCATAGTAATTCAACCAGAAGCACAAGTGTCCAGACCTGTTTGGAAAAAGCTGTATCATGAAGACAAAGGTCTATCAATAACCTGTCTTTGCAGTGCCAGGCAGGAGAATTACTGACATTTGACCTCAGTGGTTGAGTTAGAAACACAATTTAGGATCTTTGTAAGCAGGCACCTTGGGCAGAGAACACAGCTGGAGATCCTCACATCCTAACTTAAAAGAGCCTTGTTCCTCAGGATCTTCTAATTATGACTTTTACAAMCAGCATGCCTCTACAGGAGAGCATTCTCATGGGTGTTGGCGTGCTACTTCTGTGCTGATGGGGTGCATTTAGCTAATTTTCTGGGTTTTCCCARAGGCTACCAGGTTAGATAAGACACATGTATTTTTTACACAGTAGATTAAAGTCTGAAAGTAATCAGAAGAATATGCCCTTTTGCRTATAACTTGCTTGGGGATTTTTGGAGCTTTTAGACTGAACCCTGTACATGATTTCTGATTACAGCTGTTTGCTGCCATGGGAATAGAYGGTGATTCCATAATGAAAAGCAACAAAGGATCTATAGGGATACTGTAAACTTATTCTAATAAATACTTGTATACAATGCCAAAGAATCTCTTCCATAGCAGTTTATTAAGTCATAGCATAACCCAGATCATTTGGGGTAATATATCATAYGTCTAACATAGGCCATTTAGGCTGAATTGTTGAAGGAGATTGTCTAGCTTTGCTTACASGAATTCTAACACCTAATTTTTTCAGCATCTTCTGAAAATCCCAGACTAAGTTTAATACCTGTCATACTCAGATGGCTGACTGAAGTCATGTGGAATCTTAATTTTCAAGATCAAGGCCTTCTTCACCATTACCTACCTTAAAAGCATCCATCTAGGCCTTTTTATTCCTGAAGAGACTACAGGTGTCAAGAACAATTTGGGCAGGTTTAAAAATAATCTTGACTTCATAGGTTGAGCTTCTATTTTTAATGACAGACTAATGATTATTCCAAAGTAATTTATCTATTAGATGTTTTTCTGCCTTGCTGCTGTGTTGAACAARTCTTTATTTTGACCTGAACAACGAAAAGATGTTGTATTCCTTCAGACACAAGCCTTGCAAATTTACGAAGCTGTGTTATAAACGCTAACTAAAAATGCTTTTGTGATTGTGTTAAAGGAGATTGACTAAATTGTAGTTAACGGAATACTCTGTGGGGTGCTAGGTGGAGGAAGAATGGCATTATGTTGATTAAAATATGCTAACCRTTCAGAATACTCTTGTAGAATCATAAATAGTTTATAATGGAYACATATGCTTCAGTAATTAGCAACTGCTGTGCTACTGAATCTCACTAATACATGACACATGACAAAAATCAAGATGATTCACTCAAAAGTAAAAATTCAGAAACTTTTCACCCCGCTTTCAGCTATGTCTCTCAAGTCAATTATACCTTCTTTTCTTATTCACTCCACAATGTTTTAACAATAATTGGGTTTTTTTCCTTCTCATTTTAATCCCTGACCAAGCACTTTTTCAAAAAATGAACGAGAAGATTAGCAGTCAGGAGATGAAACTGACTTTTCTACAGAAGAAAGTTGACAGCATTGCTGCTGCAATGAATGATGTGAGCAAGACGCTTTCTTCTCTGGAAGGCAAAATCAATGAAGATAAGGGCAGAGACTTCCAGTSTTTTCTAAAAGGTAAGAAAAATAAATTAATGTAATCACTCATCCTGGTAGATGTGCCACGGAAAAAAAAAGCTAAAAACCTTCATGGGCTGTCCCATTCCATTACTCAACACTTGTAGGGAGAACTCATTTAAAAAATTTCATTTCATAAGAGAAGAATTTGTTTGTTTCAATGTTTACTTTGGTGTCTTTTATGGTGACAAAAAATTTATATTCTTGGGTATTTCATCATCTACAGGGTAACTTAAGCTACTATCAAGGCATTTTCATTTACTTAGAGCTTCTGCAAATATTCTTATCTCTGTTTTTGTTTATCTGGCAGTCGCTAAAAAATGTAATATTTGCTTTGCTACCAAGTCTAATATTCTGTAATACATAATTCACACATGCAGGGGAAACTATAAGGAATTCTGTGGTGGTTGTATTTACAATACAGCAAACATTCTRCTGGATAATTTGTCCCTGATCACACTAGGCTGTCTTTGATAAACATGATACTCATGTTCAATATATGAGAGAGACACAGCTGGAGATCAGGAGCTTGGGCAGATCCTCACCTGCAGAACTATGCATCCATTCTTTGTGAAACCCGCAGCAAGACCTGCGAGTTACGCAGCTACAAATGTTGCTTAACAAGCAGATTCAGCCTGAAACGTTCATTCCCTCAATGTGAAATATTCTTCTCATTTTTCAGTTTTCCCCAAACTATATTTTACACTTAAGAATCCAGAGAACTTTTCTATTGTTTAAAAATAGAACAAAGGTTCTGCAGTTCCTTACATTGAGACAAAACTGAATGAAACAATAAGTGGTTTTGCATCTCCCTCAAATTTACCAAGTTGGATCCCATTTTCTGTATTTTCAGTCCTCTGTCTCCTGAGTTGCTCCTGCAMATGCTAGATGGCTCTCTTGCATGCAACTTGATTCCATCTCTTGATCGGTGACCTGCTTTCACCTCTCCACATATTGCTAGATGGCATTCTTGACCTTTGGGTCCACATTTAATTTGTCTTTGAATGTTTTCCATTTCCCTTCTGCYTTCTMCTCATTCCTTTTTTTAATATTCCAYTCATTCTAGCTGTCATTTTCATGCTAGTCTAAGAGGTGTTTTTCTGCATCCTATGTTTCTGCTTCTGCATTCCCTATCTATATTTCAGGGTCTAAGTCTTAATTAAAATATACTGTTAAAAAAAAACCAAACTAAAAACATTATTTCACACTTTTTTGCAAATATGCTTCAATCCTTCATTATTTTTACCTGCAATGTTTTATATCATACCTGCTTAGAAAAAATCTCCAGCTGAKATCCCCTTTTTTGATTTATTTTTCCAATCTATCTCCTAATCAAGTAGCTTCAATGAAAAAGATGCTATCAACTACATTCCTTGGCTCTCATTATGGACATTTCAACACAGGTTATTCTTGGCTTGTACATAGGTAAGCAGCAGGAATGAGGAAAGGARGGGAGAAAGAAAAGGTTAGCCTTTCTTTTGGCTTGTATGTGTACTGTCAAATGGAACTGCATTTTCTCTCCAGGAAATATCAATCAGCTGTACTCAAATGTACAAACAGCATCCTAAAGAAGAAGAACCTGAAAAGAGCTTTCATATTGTCCTGTAMCTTGGTACAGAGGTGCAGCATAGGCACATCAGACTTGCTAAAAGTTAGTTAGAAGCTCAACTGAGGCAAACCACAATTTTCCCCAGTAACACCAACAGGCTTTCGAAGCACAGTTGATTCTGTAGCTGCTTCATCCCATTCCGACATTCTCCTTCTTCACCTAATTTTCCATTTTCTTCCTGTGGTGCCCAGGTCCTTTGCTAACAGTCCATACATCACCTTTCTTTCTTATCACAGAAATTCTAATGTTCTGCCTAGCTTTGTATCAGGGTTAGTTAGGAGCAAGGTCTGTTCTGTGACCAAACAATTCAATGCAGTTCCCAAAGTCTTTAACTCTTGGTTTCATCTGTGACTTTGGTGGCACAAACATGTTATCTATTAATAGAAGACAACACTCACTAGAGTAAATGCATGCTCCTCTAATTTTATTAGTGAAATCTGTTGTGCATTTTAAAAATTGCTTTCAGCACTCAGGAGGCTGTTCCCATTTTTCACTTAGGGAAAAGAATTTTTTGCTCTCCTTTTAATTCAAGAAACTCTGCTTACAACCTGCTATTCTTTTCTTCCTCCTTTTACTCCATATTTAATACTCACCTTTCCTCTTCATTATTAAAATGTACACTCCTTTAAAAATGAACTCAATAATGGAGTGTTAATCACTTCCAAGTCAGAAATGTCATTTGCAGCTGCATATATAACCTCAATTCAGTCTCCTGTGTACATACATTTATTTTCCACTTTATTCTTCAAATAATTGAAACTGCAAAGAGAGTATATGTTGACACAGAGTAATTACASCCTTTGGTTTTCAACCAGGAAGTTAGAATTAAAATTTATAATCTCATAAAAAGTGCAGGAGATCTTTAACACTCACAGGTAGTTTGGACCTTTCTATTTCAAAATGAGCAACAGAAATTGAGTTACATCCATGAGTGCACACCTATATTCTCAGCTCAAGCTTAACAATATACCCAATTGTCAGTTAAAACATGAGTTTGGGTTGGGTCTTTGTGTGGGCAAGTGTGCTCCCACAGCTGCTGCTGAACTTTGCTTACAAACTACCAGGTTGTCCCAGCCAAGAATCAGGGGAGGGTGAAGCCCAAAGCTGTCTGTTTTATCAGGTTCCACACCCCCTTGACAATGGGAACACTGAAAATCAGACTTGAGCTCCATACTGCACTCACTGTCCAGCTCAACGGAGCAGGAATAGGAGAGAGTGAGGCTGGCCCCTTCTTGGCTGTCAAAGAGAGAAAAGGTCAGTATAGACCTGTGGAACAYTTCTCTTGGATAAATGGTCTGTTATCAAGATTTGTTGCTGAGATGAAGGAATTTATTTGATTCCTCACAGAGGGTTTAGAGTAATCCTGGTTCTTTCCACAGTCATTTAATTTTTCCTCACAGCTCATTGTGTTTCTTAGAGCACGGAGCAATTTTCAGCGTCATAAAGTAACCTTACCAAATCATCACTTGGAATGGTTTTCCTACATGTCAGTTTTTTTAACTCAGTTCGTATCTTGTTTTTTTGTTTTTTTTTTTTTTTTCTCAGTTTCTAGGACACCTTTATTCTCAGAGATTTCAATGTGTA
>NW_026623304.1:2010555-2011582 GCF_030028575.1 Malurus melanocephalus
TTTTATTTTTTATTTTATTTTATTTTTTTATTTTTTTTTTTTTTTTTCTCTCAGCTGCTAGGACACCTTTATTCTCAGAGATTTCAATGTGTAAGTGTGCACATATATGTGCATATTCATGTACATGCATCTAGTCTAGCCATTTACTTGCTCTTTAGGTAGTTAAAAGGAAGACAATAAAGGTAATCTCAGRATTATCACTGTAGTTTATTATACTTTATGTAAAATTGCTGTGACACTTGGCACCTCAGTTGACAATAATGAAGTTTAATTCTTAGGAAACTTCACACTATATTTCTGACATGGCTTTTTCCTAGGTTTGCAAATGGGTCTGATTTCCTGATGTTTTACTGCACTTGCTGGGAATGTACCTTCAAATAAATTTTCTGAACGTGCCTCTGTTTTAGAGATAATGAAATAAAATCCAGGCTGTAGAATTAATTGAGAAGAAAATGGAAGAAGGGAACAGAGAATTTGTTCCTYTATCCATACAGTTTTAATCAGACAACCTGTGGTCGTTGAGCCATTGTAGAGGCTGAAGAGTTTAATCATTATATCACGCTCTGGCTGCAAGTGTTCACTGGGTTCAGGAAAAAATGTGCAAAGAATGCTTCAGTGTTTTATTTTGACATAGGCCCTACCTTTGGAGAATAAATTAATAAAAATTCCTTTAATCTCACACCAGAGTAGAACCACTGCTCTAATTAATTGAAATATGTTATGCAGAAYTCTTTTATGCCTGTCTTGACCTCTGTAAGGCTCGATGGGAAATACATTTTCATATTGCTCACTGGGTCAGAACTCCCAGACATTCACTTCTGCTTRGTGCTTTTCAGGATCAGAACTCCTAGGAGCTATTGAAGGAGTTGTATGCAAGACTTAAAGTTTCTGTCTTTAAAATGCAGCATTTTGCAGCAGTTGTTGAGTTACTAACTTTAGCTATTCAATAAGGCTATTCTTTTTATTTTGCTTCTTTCTCACAATACTGTTTTTTATCATTACCTAGCACATACAACACAGCAGGAAA
>NW_026623304.1:2011743-2057009 GCF_030028575.1 Malurus melanocephalus
GGAGAAAGATCACATCATTTATTATAAGCAAACCACAAAAGCACAGAGATCTCCTCCTTTGGGTGCTCAGAAACAGCTTAGCTAGGAGGTTGATGTTGATATCACATGCAGAGTCTGAGTTTGCCYTTTCAAAATTATAGCAAAAGTCCCACTGATTTCAGCTGAAACAGGGATGAATCCTCAAACACTATAGCTCTCTATAAACTGTAGCCATCCTCTGSATTCTTCAGCTATAAATTTGGCTCCATGTGTGGGTAAACTGGGGCAGAGATGTGTGTGTTTTACTGCTGTGAAGTACTGTGCTCACCTTGTGGAGAAAACTTAGATATTACTAACACAGCTGGTTTGATTGTTTCCATATTTYTCCTTTTTCCCAAAGGTCTCAAATCCAGAAGTGTTAATGACTTARTCAAAGTCATAGTTGGAGAACACTTCCAAGTATTTCAAGTTGAAATGCAAGAGAGCATGGCTCAAATTTTCAARACTATGTCTAGTTTGTCAGGTGATCTTGAAAATACAAAAGAATTAGTCAATCACCTGAATGAAACCCAAAAAAAATTTGCTCAGGAGAAAGACAGTGGGCCAACAGAACTTGACATTCTGGAGCTGAAGAGCCATATGGTGCAGATGAGAGAGGAAATGGCCCTCACTTGTGACAAGCCTGTGAAAGCTTTACAAGAAAAGCAGAAGTCTTTGGAAGTTAACTTGGAGCATCAACAGTCAAGAAGTGCAATTTATTATGAATCTTTAAACAGGACTCTGACTGAAATGAGARATGCTCATGAGCAACTGTTATCAGCTGAGCAGTCTTCAAGACAAAGCATCCCCTCAGCAGATAAAGTCATGGAGTACAATTTTACAGAGTACATGATCACACTGCATGAGAAAGTGAAGCGACAAGGTGTGATGGTGCTGGAAATCTATGATGACTTACGAGTCCAAGACAGCAAGATCAGCAACCTCAGCGTTGCACTGGAAATTCAGAGAGAATCTGTCCTGGGGGTCTGYGATGACATGTTGTCAGAGAGCAGGACAGATTTCCAAGCACAGCTGGCAGCAGTCCAAGAGAGTGTGCTTGCTCTAAATAAGAGTCTCTCTGATGCATTCCTTCCCTTGGATAATAAGATGGACAAAATGAATGAGCAAATTAATGATTTGTGCTATGACATGGAGATCCTGCAGCCYTTGATTGAACAAGGGGTACCTTTCAGTCTGACTTCAGAGTATGAGCAACAAACCCAAGCTAAAGAATTCCAAGAAAAACTTGAAAACCTCACTGCTGTCATTAACAGAATGAGTTCTGCAATGAAGGAACTTTCCAAAACTCAGGAAGGACTTAAAAATGAATCTCAGGCTTATCAGGAATGGTTCGAGAGTCGTGTTAATGAATGCTCCATGGAAATAGAAGATGGATTAAACAAGACCATGATAATAATCAACAGTGCTATTGATTCTATTCAAGATAACTATGTACTGAAAGATATGCTACATGCTCTAAGAAATGAGAGTGAAGTTTGCTGTGGCAGAGCTGAGGAACTGGACAGCCTCCTGGCTTTCATTCCCCAGTTCCAACAGCTGAATGAATCCATCCAGTCGATGCTCTATAACAAGAAAAATGAATTTACTTCACAACTAGTGCCATCTCTTTCTGATCTTTCATACAAGGAGTCTGACAAAAGTATCCTCCACAATTTCAGTAGAGTTTTCWATATTTTAAATGATACATCATCAAAAGTGGAAAAGCAGCAACAAGATATCAGCCACCTGGAAGAAAAGCTACTTGACTCTGTAGAGTATTCAAAGGACCATGAGGTTCGCCTTCTGAATGTGGAGTCAAAAATTTCCAAGTTTTTGGCAAACAACTGTGTCTTGCTGAAAAAAACCCAAGCTGCCTCAACAGAGAAAGAGCAGGTGGTCTCACTTCAGCTCCAGGCGCTGAGTTCCAGGATCAAGGCCCTGGAAGCCAAGTCGATCCGTTTCTCCAACATCATTCCTCTTGTGAACAAGACTGCTCACGAGGCCCGGGGGCTGTGCCAGGATGCCAACAGCAGCATCCAGAAAGTGAACACAAGCATACCTGTGCTAATTAAACTGGCTCAGCCAGATATCCCCCTGCTGCAGAGAGGCCTCAAGGAGCTCATTGAATCTGTGCTTGAAGCAAAAGCAGGAGTTATTTTGGCAAATTTAAGCCAGCATGTTGATGTATCGATGGTAAATGCAATGAGCAATATCACCAAACTTCAGAAGCAGCTGAAGCCAGTTGTAAAGAAACCAGCCCCAGCAAAAAAAGTGGCAGGAAACGTCACCATGAGCCTGGCAAGCCGTAGCCAGAGAAACACGGATAATGCAATAGATCCAGGTAATGCATTTTGCTCTACTAGAAATCAAGTTATATTTAATAATTACTTATGTTACCATTGTGATGAACTGAGTGGCAGAACTTGACTGAGAGTAAATAAAAAGTCTGAAGGCTGCTGCAAAGGGTGTTTCAGAGAAACCTCAGATCAGTCTCTTGCTTACAAGAGAATTTATTTTGCAGATGAGCGAGTTCTGCTCTAAGGCACTCAGAAGCTGCATTTAATTTTCTTTAGTAGATTCCCATCTGATCATTTTAAGGTACATGTACTTGCACACACACTCAGTGAAAGCCTGACCTTTGAAAAATAACTGACAGTTCAGGCAAAATCTAAGAACAAAAGTTTTGTGYCTGCATCTCTATTACCAATTTCAGTAGAAAAAAAAATATGTAAGCTGGGAGAGAAATACGGAGTTGCACCAGTACTTTGCAGTGTCAGCAGGGACGAAAGTTATCAAAAACCTGAAGCAAGTGAATACAAATGACTGTAATAAGGGTTTTACTGGCTCCTTCAGGACTTCATTGAGAGGTGCAGTTGCAGCAGCGTGTTCTTGAAAAAGCAGGAATCCAGCCAACAAAGTAAGTTTGGCTCCAGTCCACCTGGAGCTCAGCTAAGCAGGAGCTGCCATTCTTAAAAAGGAAAATTGGAGTGTGATCTGCTTCTGAACTTAAATTCAAATGCCATCATGTGAAATGAATTCATATGAATGCATTCACAGAAGTACAAACTCTTGAGTTATGACTTTTGCAATCATGCTTGAGTGAAAACCAACAGCACAAGATAATGTTTTATGGAAATATAATTCCTGGCACAATACAGAAAATGAAGAGTGGATAAGTGACTAGAAATACTGAGATGATTCTAATTCACAGTAAAATTAGACAGATTTCTTAATGACTGAGACTAGCCTTAAAGATCCAGACCTGAATGTTTTCTGTAAAATGCTCTTGAACTTATGAACACTTTTAAACCAATATTTGGTCCCTGTTTGTAAGCAGGTTTGGAAATTGTAAGATCTTTTACTCTAACCCATGTGCTAAAGCCATGGGCAATCACCTTTTCCCTCTCCATGCTTTTTTCCTTCCTTTCTCCACCTCCCTCCCYGATCTTCCCCTGTCCTAGGGACAGCATTTCTCAATGATCAGTGGAAAGGATCCCTTTTCATGAYCCAGTCCCGTGAGTAGCTTGGTTTCTGAGGAAAGGCATCCCCACTGAAGGATTTCAGTCCTTGCTTATCTTATGTTTTCACTTACAAAGAGGACACAGTCATAAGAGCAGGAAGTTGCACTTTAAAATGCCCCATGATTTGCCAAATGCTTACTGCAAAATATTTTGAGTATTTTGGTACTAAAAATGACAATTCTTCCTCAGTCATTTCTGTCTTTGCCAATGCACAGGATGGAAATTCAAAATCTTTGTTCAAAATTGAAATTAAGAGAAAATGAGATATGTCTTTGATCCTTTCTACRTCACCAACCTTTTTGGGAAATATCGCTAATTCTACCTGCCTGAAGCATGGGAAGGTGACACCTACTCTGTTTCTCACTTCACACTGATGAATTAATGCCTTTCTTATTTATTCTTTATCTCCTACTGAATTTTAATAACATAACTTGCTGATTGCATTGTATATAAGTTCACTCACAGGAAGTGCAGATCTCTGCAGACATTAGGAAGCCTTATTTTTATACAAGTTTTCTACATAGCAATGTTATTGCTGACTGTTACATCAGTAATGAGATTTTGTACTTAACAATATTTCATGCCTAGCCAAGCCATACATGGTATTCCTGTAAGTTAAAGAAGCAAGACCATTACCCTAATTAAAAAATATCCATCTTCTAYCTGGATAGATTTTACTTCTCTACAAAAGCCTCTTCTCCCAAGTTCTAGGACATCACCAGAGATTTGTGCTGCCTCTACCAAAATTTCTGGAAGAAACTCTAAGGCATGATTGGCCAATTATTAAATTTATTTAATTGCATTTTCAATAAAAAAAAAACAAACAAACCTAGGAGGAGAATGACAATTTTCATTGGCTCCAATATGTTCAATATTCTAGCCTACTTTAACAGATTAGGGTTTTAATTGGCTTTAATGTGTTCAGGATTTGACCCTGAGGTAATACTTTCCCAAGTAATTAGTTGAAATCAAGGGAAAGCAATGTGAGTCTGCATTGCATATGTAGGGACATAAACCTTTGCAGACCTCCCGTGTTGTGGAATGAACTAAAGAAATGTTTTATGTCAGGTAGAGGCTGCAATGCATGTATGAGGGGTGAAAACACCAACACTTCACCTGATACTGGCTGATAYGGCAGCCCAGGATGGATAAAAGATTATCTTTAGACAGCTTCAATATGTAAAATAGAGGAGATGACAACCTTAAAAAGAATATATATATATATATAAAATATACATATATATATACACACACAGTAACTCTTAATAGTTTTGGTTTTGGGTTATGGCTGGTCCTATTTTCCGATGCACTGTTCTCCTGAAGAAATAACTCAGTTCCCATTTTCCTGTTGCCATCATTGCTGTTCTCTAGGGAATCCAGAAGCTGCTGTGCTTTCCAAAGGTGAATGTACACTCTTGTTACATATCTTGTATTAGTTGTAGGTTTTGCTTTATTCAGATTAGCCCTCCCTCCCATCGATATGAATAACTGAGAGTGAAGCTGTGTTATATTTATGCATTTAAAACAGTGCGACTGTGTGAGAGGTAATTTCATTTCAGTCTCACGTTCGTGTCCTATTTCTGATTTTGTTTTCACAAGATTTCTGACCCCTCCTTACAGAAATGCAAGCTTCCATTGTTGCTTTTTCATTCAAGCCTGCAGTGAAATTAACCTATTTAAATATTTTCCATCTTGTGTTTTAATTGCACAAATGTGCTGGCTATTCCAGTTCAGTTTGATGACGCATACTTTAAATTTGCATATTTACTCTTTAGACTARTGGGTTGATGAAATCATTGTGTTGCTTTTAATTTGATGATCCTAAGATCATCACAGTGGAATTATTAGATAGCTCTGCTTAACAGAGAAACAGATTTGCCAGAGTCCAAGTAGTTCAGATCATCATAACAATCCACCCCACCCAAAACTGGAGGCCACAGCTGAGACACCTCTYCTCCTTGCTTTTTGCCCACTCAGCCTGAGAGTGCTGAGGCAGAGGTGATTGATAACTACAGGCTGACCAATATTTTGACCCTGTGCAAGCAGGGCAGTTTAGTAGAATCCCAGGCCCTTCCAATCTCCTAGGGCTCCCTGAGAAACAGGTACTAATGACTAAATACTGAGAAAATGTTGGTAGGTTACTTCCTGGTCAGAAGAATTTCCAAATTGAACCACTGGAGTCAATCCTTTCCATAAGGAGACCATTAAATTGCTGAATATTTGTTTTGCTTCTAACAGCAGCTTGGTAGATACTGACAGAGCTTCATTATTTGTTTGAGGTTTGTTTGCACAGCATTGGCAGTCAATTTCCCAAAAGAGCTTCTGGCTGTTTGCCCTCCCAAAGAGTAGCAAAACTGAGCATTAACTGGCTCTTCTCATTCCTTCCATACCCAGTGTGATCAGCAACTACATTTTATTCCCTGCTATTAGCAGCTACAATTTAAGCCTTTAATTTACAGTCTCTTTTACTCATTTACACTACTAAGTTGTGAAATATTAATTAACAATAAAATATTTACTATAGTGGCAAATCCTTTCCTAATCTGAAACTTGTGGCATTTTTACCCCAAGGAGATTATTCAGATATAGTGTCTTCAGCAAGGAAAAAGAAAATACTGGGCAAAGGAACAGCCTTGGCTAGAAATGACAGCAGAAAGAAGATGCTATGGTAGTATGGTTACACAGAGATTGTTGGCACAGTGGAGATCTGCTGCATTTGGCCCTTGCTCTGAAAATTGTAACTTGATTCAAACCCCCTGCGCAACTTCTCCTAATCCTAACAAATGGAGGAGCTTCCCAGCTGCTGTTAAGCAGTGCTTCACCTGGAGGGTTAATTTAATGTAGATAAAGCTGTGTCTGAACCTGAACTAACTCCAAGGTTAAGTTCAGGCAGCATCACCCCACAGCAGACTTCCAAAGCACTAGTCCCAGTCTCATTACCATTTCCTTTTAGAGATCTCTTTCCTGTTTCTTAGATTTGCTTCTTGTTTATGATAAGCAGAAGCCAATTAGMAGAAAGACTGCCGTGTTCTTAGAGGAAGCTTTTGTATTTGGGGAATATGATACAGTCAGCACAATCAGCTGCTTTCCTTCCTTTTCTGCTTTCCTTTGACACTTGGTAAATATGTAAATGCCTGGTAAATATCAGTGAAATGTTGTGGGAGCTCGGTAAATGTGAGAGAAAAATAACTTGAAGGAAGGGTGCAGCAAACTATTATCTAAGAAGAAAAYCATTATTTCCTCATGCCCAGATGCCTGTGCTGTGACCCCAGTCATGACAGTCCTAAATTGCTTTATTTCAGGCATTAGAGAGTAGAGGTTATTTTCTGTGAAAGGAATGACTGTTGTGTTTGTAAATCCATATGCTATATCAGAGCAAATTCAAGTGTCAGCGTACAGTGTGCCTCTGCGTTCTGCTCACTGAACTAAAATAYCATACAGTATCACTGTTTGCCTTAATGCAGAAGTCTGAAATATCTGGGTGGGAATGTGAAGGTAACTTGGTCATTATTGAAATATCTACATGAAATCCAGCTCTGCATTTCCCTGGCAATGAGTAGACCCTTTTATGCAAGGCTTTTTCGATTCTGACCTACCAGCCTAGATTTACCATCACAGGACTGCATGGAGTTCCCTTTCCAGAGTTCTGCTGGTAGTTCCTGGCAAAGAAAAGGTTCATTTTCTAAAATATCTGAATTTTATTTGATCAGACCAAGAGAAAAGAAAAAGGTATGGTTTGGGAATGCTTTGCATTCAGAATTTTTCATAGCAATGTTTAATTTTTAATGTGACCTGAATTTTCTCCCCCCGAAAACTGCTATGACAACACATTATACAATTACTCTCAGTAGTTACTGTCTCAGGGCTCAAAAGCACTGGCCTGACAAATTTCTCCATAATGGCTGAGTGTAATTTGGCCAGCTCATACCTAGTCAGAAACAGAGGCAAAAACATCYTCAGTGAGGGTGCTCTGAAATGCCACCTGTTCGTTATCATTTTTCTCTCTGGCAACCCAAAACTTCTACCACAATCTTGGTAGATATCCTGGAATTATGAAGTTATTTAGAGACTGGAATTGCATTTAGATCTTTCATCAACAGCAGCCTGATTCTCCTGCAATGTTTGTGACATGCCTGGCTGAAAAATGTCATAGACAAGCCAGTCCAACCWGTACACCAGCAGTACAAAATCTGAGTTTTGGTACACCAAGGATAAACTGGCTCAGCCCAGAAAGAGCAGCCTAATCTAACTTCTTCAGAGGATTGGTTTGTTTTTTGTTTTTTTGTTTTTTTTTGCTGCATGTACCTGATCCTCCAAGACCAGCAGCATTCAGGTTTACAAGGAATCTTGAATATATCAGAGGATGGCTGAAAGTATGCTGTGTTGAGGTAAAAAGGAGGCTGGATGGGATCTGAAGCTCTTCACAAAGAATTTCAGCAGAAATGGTGAATTGACAAAACTAATTCTGGAAGTAAGGCTTGCCACACTTGGGAAGTGTCCCTGTCATGATGTCGCAGCTGAGGTTGTTGGTTTCTCTCTCTCTGTTTCCCAGGACAGTTCTCAGCATGTGCCAGCTCCCCGTGCCACAACGGAGGAACCTGCATCCCCGACAGACAGAGCTTCGTGTGCGCCTGCCGCCACCCCTTCGGAGGAGCCAACTGCAGCGCCAAGCTGCTCAATGACAACTCCCTGAGCGCTGGCAAGTACACAATTCAGCCCTGCAATACCCCATCAGCCCGGGCTCTGCCCCAGGGCCTCATTACAGAGCATTTGCTGGTCAGAGGTCTCACGTTTCCCTTTAATGAGTGACAACTCAAGGAGCGGAGTCCCATGTTCTGGTGCTGAAGACATCAATCCCCACGGGTGACTCGTGATCTCATTCTTTAATATGACCAGATGATGGGATTAAATTGGTTTGGGGCCTGCCATAATAGCTGGAAAGCTCCCTGCTGAAATGTGCAGAGTTGGGGGGGGGAGATGTGCAATAGATCTATTTGACCACGATGTCATGGATTTTGGAGGGGGAGGTAAAATCAGAGCACTGGGGAATACTAGCTTCAATGCAGCCATAAATGTTCGATAAACACCAGTAGGTACCAGGATGTGGGACTATGGCCTCAAGGAGTGCATTTAGACCACCTTTCATCAACAAAGGATGCAGCCCTTGAAAGATTTCAAAAGAAAAAAAAGAGTTAAAATTATGCTTATTCAGTCCACAAAACAAATAAATAATTTACACCARGCCACATGGAATGTGAATTCTATGCATCTTTCAGCAGTCATTTGGCTGATTTTCACTCATGACAGCATATGAATAGTGAATGAAATCATTTGTATAGAAGCAGGGAATGATAGTGTACAGGCTCAGCTTGAAGAGAAATACATATACTTTTATCCCCTCATTTAACATCATGAGTGCTAAACCTCCTCAGTGTTTGTCTAAGATTTGTGGCAAAATTCTTGGCTTCAGCTCACTCACATGAACAATGAAAGAGATCCTGGGRTGGGAAAAACTAGGAAGGGGCGTGAGGTGGAAAGAAATCACCCTTAATGATAATGTAGTATAGAAAGACAAAGTTCCCTTGCTGTTTTCTCTAGTGGAAACACTTAGAACTAATTGTGAAGAAAATTACTTTTTGTACCTATAGAAAAATGTGTTTATGCAGGAATATTATGTTTCAGTTGCTTGARGTCCATCATCCACAGGATGATGCAACATGAGAAAATCTGCTTTCAACCTTCTGGCTGGTCCAAATTGCCTTTATACAATGTAACATTGCTTGAAATTGTTCTTTATTCCTTTCCAGATTTTTCAAAAGGATCATACAGATATGCAC
Source organism: Malurus melanocephalus (assembly GCF_030028575.1). NCBI lineage: Eukaryota > Metazoa > Chordata > Aves > Passeriformes > Maluridae > Malurus > Malurus melanocephalus. The sequence goes on from NW_026623304.1 coordinate 2,021,120, forward strand.
CTATGGTGGCTTTTTTTGCTTCCCATACGTAYGGAATGACAGCTCCAGGACCCATCAGATTTAACAATCTGGATGTTAACTACGGCGCCTCATTTGCCCCAGCAACTGGGAAGTTCCATGTTCCATATCTGGGTGTCTATGTTTTTGAATATACTATTGAATCCTTTAGTCCACGTGCCTCTGGCTATCTAGTCGTTGATGGAATAGACAAACTGGCTTTTCAGGCTGAAAATATTAATAGTAACACGTACACYGACAGAGTGATTACTGGAAATGCTTTATTAGAGTTAAACTATGGTCAGCAAGTCTGGCTCAGACTGGCAGCTGGCTCTGTACCTGCCAAGTATCCCCCAGTAACCACATTTAGTGGTTACTTGTTATATCGTACCTAAGTCAGCACTAAATGGGAGCTGTTAGTCAAATGAATCAACCTGCAGATGAATTTAGTTTTGCCTTTAAATATTTGCTTCCTGAACAGCACTAAGTTTTCCAGTGTGATGGGTTTTGTAGTGCAAATCAGAATTGATGAAGAGATTTTGATGACTCAGATGCTGGATTGCTACTTAGCTCATTGTATTAATTGATAATCGTGTGTATATATTCTGTTTGGAAAAAAATAGATTTCTTTTTAATTTTGCCTGCCATTATTCACCACATATTTTATATGCTAGCATTTAATTGATTCATGATTTTTTTTTTTTTAACATAACCACTATGATAACAAACTATATTTTCTGACCAGCAGCAAAAAAACAAGAGGGATACATTCAGATTAGAAATAAGGTACTTTCTAGKGGTGAATATAATTAATCATAGGATAAACACCATAATGGATTTAGTGGATTCTCTCTGCTGCTTGAAGTATTTAAACCACAGCTGGAATTTCCTCAGGTGATATGTTTTAAGCAAACATTRCTATATTGGCTTCACACAGATTTTAGCATTTGACCTATAAAGTATACAAGATTAAACAATATAACCAAAGTATTTCCTAAGTTTGAGCTCTATAAATCTATGATTTTGTTTATTCCTGCATTACATTTACTAACTACTGGGACAAGATGAAACTAACTTCAGTCTGCATGTGATTTTTCAAGCACCAATCCAATAAAGAAATATTTTTAACTGATGCCTGACTGCCTGAAAAAAATAAACCCTCAGGTTTTCATCCTTATTCTTTCCAAAGTCCCAGGCTGCTGCCATTTCTTGTCCTATCCTCTGGTGTGACAGGTCAGGTTTGTTTCTGGTTRTTGCCTTTGTTAATGATATTTGACCAGGTTTTTCTGTGTCTCTGTGTTTGTCTCACTCCCTTTCCTTAAAATCTGAAAAAACTAACCATGATCTAGTCCAATTTATTGAAGTACAGAATGTTTTGAAGCTCCCTGAATTRTTTTAGTTTCCACTCTCAGGAACTTGACTTGAAAACACATGGGAATCTTCAGCTCTCTTCTGAGTATTACTTAATGTACCTTAAGATGGATGTCCATGAAATCACTSAATTCCTCCCATGCTGTATGCGGATGAGAAAATCCCCAATATCATTCCTCAGATGCACAAATGTRCATTCTCTTGTTCCAAACAGAAATGCACATTCCCCACCATAAGCARTGGTGCTCAAGAGTGTCCGTAGGCCTGTGCCTCTGGGTTCTGGTCACTTGAGCTACTCAAATGTGCAGCACTGAGCAGCTCCAGCTTCAGGGGGCATCCTACCGTGGCTTGTGGTTAAGGACAGCAGTAAAGAATTGCTGAAAGTTTTTAATCCAAGMCCATTTTTTGAAGCCACAAATCCTTTTTCTGTGTAATTGATGGGTTCTTAATGTACCATGGATCCCAATGAATGCGCTGCAGACATTTCTTCTTTTGCATTCCACATTTTTTTCTGTAAACACTCAAAATCTTTGATATGGCACCAACTCAGCCTAGTGTATCATTGAATTTTAGCAAACACATCGGCCACAAGCCCCAATACTTCCTTGTATGACTTTTTTCATTTTAATGTGTTTAGTCTTCTTTATTCCTGCTGTGCTTATGGCTAAATGGCATGAAAATTACTCTGAAGATGAAATTCAAATGACCCACTAGAGACTGCATCTCTGTTTTGATGTGACTTTCTTTGCCCTTGCTGCCCTTCCCTCTAAATCCTTCAAGCTGGGTCCTCAACTTCACAGACACTGTTTTYCCCCAGCAATGAGATAATTTCTGCATCATTGTATTSGTTTTCTTTCYTCTTTTCTCCTTTTTTTTTTCTCCTCTCACAAGACTGCAAATTCACTGTGATTAACACCACATTTGYATGAGTAACACTTAGCACTAATTTCTCTAAGAGAAATAGTACTGAAACAAATTCTCATTTTACTATTTAAAATATGGAGGAAAATATTTAAAATCATAATAAATGTACACTCCCCTTTTTTATACTGTGTAACAATCCATTCAAATCTTTCTTCAGATGAATTCAAACCAATTATAATTGTCTGTTTTTAAAATGAAAATGCAGATTRTTCACTGTGAAGACAGGTTTGTATCACTGAAGTCACCATAGTCACTGAAGCTTATTTGTGGGCTTGTGATACCTGAACTGGCTGGACTCAAGAAGCAAACTATTGAAAAATAACTGAGGATCAATAAAATCAGTCAGCCTAGCCATTATGCAGAATAGACTGCAATCAGACTGAAATCCCAGGAGAACTTTTTAGGCACCAAGAAGGATAGGTGGTTCCTGAGGCACTTTGTCACCCCTTTGCTTTTATCTTCATGCGCTCATTTGCATTCCCTAATGACAACAGGCAGCAAATCTGAACGCTCATCTCTGCCCACAGTGCTAGTGAGGGACCACAAAGCCATCCTGAGCCTTTGTACTTCAGAGTGAGCTGTGTTCTCTTTATTTGGGTCACTCAATAACCATGGCAACATTTTGTCTGGTCTGGCTTTGACAAGCCCATCCAATTTATTCCAGAGTTTGTGTTATCACTTCCTCACCTGCACCAAGCAAGTTACCACTGAAGGCAGTCCCTCATATCCTTGGAATTCCCACTGAGAGAGGTGGCTGGTTTTCCTCACAAACCATTTCCAGCTGCACAGCCAGCACAGCCCTGCCTCCCTCCAGCTCATGCCACACTTTCCTGCTAACCCAGGCCTGCCTGGTGCTGACTCGTGGGTAGTGCCATCTGTCCCAAATTCGGGATGGTTTTGTCCAATTTTTTTTTTCCTCTGTGATAATAACATCTACATCAGCAGCAAGCAGGAAATAAACCATTATTTCTGAATTCAGGGAGCGACTGAAAACATCTGTTTGGAGTAACACTGCAGCTAAACCCCACCAAGATCAGTGGGTATCTGATGATTAAGCACCTTTGACAGTGGGATAATGAGTGTATTATTACTGCATTAATGTAGTTGCAAAGTTGAATCTCCTTAGCAGCTCGATCGGGCAGGTGAGCAGGAGAGTGYAAAACAATGCAAAATGAAATAACACACCAACACTGTGGACATTTCCAAACAGCAGAAGTTTACACTATGGTTTTGCACATCTGTCACTGGTGGCTGCTACTTGGCTGCAGGAATGATTGCCCAGCAGTTCCATGAATTTCATCAACCYCTTCAGGCTATCTGATGTATCACAGGGTTAACAAGGTCTACATTTTTTCATTWAGTTTTAATTTCATTAATCCATACTTCTTCCTGTGCTTAGCTGACTGCTGGAATGCCTCAGCACAGTATTCCTGTTCCCATCAACAGCAGAAGATGGAAACCTTCTTTAATTAYTCTGGAAGAAGTTTTTGTATTTATTAATTTGTCCTGGTGTAATCACATTTTCAGCAGTTTTATAAGAAGTGCAAATGTTTATCATTATGTTGTATTTAAAATATACAGCAGTTCCATTTCAGTAATTTTCCCTTTGCAAGACTGCCATTCTCCCCTGATTGCAGGAAGTTCTAAAGGGTGAGATAAAATAAAAATTCTCTTCAGATGGGACTCCAGACAAGGGGCATGGTAAGAAAGCTTTATCAGCAAGCTGCTTCCAAGCTGGAGTTGCTGTTGATATGTTACAACCAACACRCTGCCTTGCAATGAACTTCCTTGCCCTGCTTCCCCACCCTCAGAAATCTGTGGTGCCTGCGAGCTGAGAACAGTCTTCTGCACTCACATGTCACATGTAAACAAACCAAAGTGTTTCTGAAAACATTGATTGCTGTGGTTGGAAATTCTTATCTTAGAAACAGCAAGTGGCAAACAAGACAGACCATGGCTGTTTACAAACAGTGTACGAGTACTTCCAGAAATCTTGCTGTTCCRKTTTGYAGGCTTTGGGAGATASYAGAAGAATGATCTGAAGTGCTCACAAGTCTTTTATAAATACTTTCTGAATGCTTTTTGAGACATTGAAAACCAGTACAACTCACATCCACACAGATTTAACGTGATGAATGGCAAAGTCAAGAAGGATGGCAACTAAAACAAAACCCTAAAATGACAGACTTGTTTAGAGAAAGAATTATCTTCAGCTCTATCTGACTAYTCTGACTCCTCTGCAAATTGCCTCAGAAGGGTAGAACAAGGTTCAGCCATCCATTATTAGGCTACTTATTGCTACTTGCTGAAGGGGAAAAAATTACATGTGAGAAAATTGTTTACTATTATTTCCTTTCAAAAAAAAGGACAATTACCAGCTTATACAAGCAAGAAACAATTTTCAGGCTCAGCATTTAGACACGTTGTAAAAGAACACAGTGGGCCTCAAGTGTAGTTTTCGTCAATAATTTCTGGGGTCTAAGTTGGTCACTCTGTTACCTTGGCACCAACACCTGGCATTACTACAGCTGCTTAATAGGTACACACTACCATAAAACATTAAATTCTGGAAAAACTGGAACTGTGCTTACAAAATAAGGAGAGAGAGTCACTAAAATGTAGCAAAGGGACCTGGAATGCAGTCAACAATGAATCAAAGAATCACTCAGGTTGGAACAGACTCTGAGGTGTTTATATCCAACCTTTAAYTGATCACCACCTTGTCACCCAGATCACAGCACTGAGTACCATGTCCAGTCATTTATGGAACACCTCCAAGGATGGTGACTCCACCAGCTCCCGGAACAGTCCATTCCAATGTTCCATGAAGAAATTCCTCCTGATGTTCAACCTGAACCTTCCCTGGCACAGCTTGAGGCCATGTCTTCTCATCCTGTAGCCGGTTGCCTTGGAGGARAGGCCAAACATGGATTAAATATGGCCTGTATTGGCCAAAAAGTGCTAAAGGTCATTAATTTATATATGAAATTATTTGTGTGAGCTAAACAGAATTATGATGACAGCTGTGAGGAACTCCTAGCTTCCAGAGCAGAGATACAGAACTAGGACCACCCTTCAAATTGTCTGTGRGCTTATCTTGTTCATATAGGTTTGGACTTTGACTTAACCACTATGTATAGCCACTATGGCCCCAAAGGAAGGTCAGATGATTAAATAATTGTGGAGAAAGGTATAAATCAGGAAAATAACACAGGACATGCATAAGCAAAATGCATAAATAACAACACATTTGCCTTCCTAAATAAGTCTGAAGAGAAAAATAAATTAGAAGTAAGATGTTGGGGATTTATCATCAACAGTTAGGATGCCCAGCTAARATGGATTGTTCTCCAGCTCTCACAGCACTCACTGGGACTGAGCCACAGCCCCACCTTTTCTCTGCCTTCTCTGTCTYCTGCCCTGCATTTCTTTCTGCTTTTCTGCTGCTTTGTCCTGTTTCTGAGAATGGCCAGACTGCAATTACTTTGGAAATTGTTTGTGATGCAGTATCCTTGCACCATATTTTTTTCTGAGCCATAAAATAAAGGCAGATTTTTTTTTATTCTCTTTTCAGCTTGATAGGTCCTATGGGCACCCCAACTACATTATTTTAGTTTTGTCATAGTACAGCACAAAACTCCAAAAAAGCTTGTTTGGAAGAAGGGATATGACATTCTTTCAATCTATTTCAATACCAACAAAGTATTTCATTGTTGCTGGTTTTGTGTGTATCTGGGGTTTTTTTCCCCCCAGTCGGTAACAGGAAAAGCTGGTGGGGAGAAATTAYTTTTCAACCAGGTGATACACACTTTAGTTAGAGAAGAAAGTGCACATGGATGAGAAGCTGTCTAGCRTCACCTGTTTTAAACTTCATGCCATGTTTTTTATTTTTTACAGGTTTTTATACAATCTCTCCATTCATTTGGTCTCCTGACTCCCAGCTCTGCCTGCAGGTTGTACTATCAGGTCATTTTTCCAGTGACTCTGAAAATGTTTGCACGTCAAAGGCCCTGTTTCAGCAGTGAAAAACAATCCATCTGCTACAGAAATACAGGGAGATCCTTTCAGGCTGAGGTACAGCACTGGTCATCCAGCAATGCTGCCCAGCAGAAGATTGTAGCCAGCAGGTAGACCTTGATCTATCTTTTGAAACAAGATTAGAAGCAGGTTCAAAGATACAAAGGTGGATGAGCACAGTTAAAACCAGGGAACAGTTAAAAACATTGCAGAAACAAATAATCAAGGGTTGATATGTGAATTTGTTGCTCAATGCATAGGATAGACTCATAAGGTTTTTTAACATTGCTCAGAGAGAGATGAAAAATTCCTTTCTGTGCTGAACAGAAAAACTTCCTGTTTACTGAAGACAGAGAATGTATGGCAAGACATAAAAATCTGTAATGGAAAAGGAGATTCCATCAAAGCATTTAAACACAAGGAAGGTCTTGATGCCCACCTGRAAGCAGAAGGGAGATACAGAAGGAAGAATCCTGTGAGTTCTGAAACTTGGCAGGAAAGCCATCAAGAGGAGCTGCAAAACTGAGGCTGAGTGGGTCTGAATAATGTGCTCATTTCCTTACTGGGAAGAACATGGTTAAGCTGGGGGCATCTGGGGCAGTTTGGGCGTTCTCAGCTCTTACTGTGCCATCTCCAAATATTAGATCAAACAAAACAGGGGTATAAAGTAGATATAACCTAACCCCAGCTAGGCACTGATGTGAMTGTATAGAGCTTCCCTTGGCTTATGAGCACTGATAAAAAAAAAACTCACTGAGTGAAGTGTCCATCTCATGCCAAATTACCTGATGTCAGCTGCCTGTGACTCTCTTTTGCAACAACTTACTGCAGGAAAAAGATTGAATCCTTATCTAAATGAGAGCCACTCGATCAAATACAAGCTGAGTAATTACAAAATATTTGTTTAAGAAAATAGTGAGATTGAATTTTGCATTTAAAAATCCCAAGATAGCCTAAATATTATAGCAAAAAATGCCCRACAGCTTTTCAGTATGAACTGAGGGAAGCTGAAAATGCAGAGTTGTTTTTGCAGCTGTAGTTCTGCTAACAGTGTTGAACTTGTTGGGAGGGATGCAGCTCCTCCTGCATGCAGAGAGCAGTGCTGGTGCCAGTGTCAGTGTGACAAAGTTTTTTAAATCTCAGGCTTGAGTGGTTATAGCAATGAATAAATACTAAACTGCAGATTTGTCACTCCTCCTACCTAATCGTATAAAAGTACATGGGGAAACAAGTGCACAGCAGGTGCTCTGCTGCAAGGATTTAGAAAAGAGCAATGTTTGACAGAAGTAAATTAACATTTACAACTGCCATGTGACAAGTGGAAGTAACAGAGAAGAAGAAATGCCTGACAGCATTAACAGTTTAAGAGCCAGGTTCCTGCTCAAGTCAATATTTTTTGCCAGTCTCCTGTTGTGTCTGCATCGTTTGACCCTCAGGCCATTCTCAGGTGTGCATGTGAGCCACACAGCCTGCAACAAGAGCACTTTTTAGGAACATCAGTCTGTGCCATCTCTGGGGAGCATCACCCAACTAGTGAACACCAGTACCTTGTCAAACTGTTGAATGTTAGGGGGGTCACTGATCTTAGGATGTGTTGCAGTCTACAACCAGTTATGAGGGTCTTTAGACCTTGAATAGATCTTTCTTCACAACTGCTAACTAAAATAATGATATCTGGTGGTAAAAGGACTGTCCTGGAGCATTGCCATCCAGCTTAATACTTTTCTTTCCACTATTATATTCCTAAGTGCTGGCRACAACAACCCCTTCCCAGTGAACACCTTTAATAAGGAATTTTTGTTTGGCTTTTGATCTTCCCCCAGCAYGGTGGCTCTCCTGTGGAGATTTGCAGCAGCACCCACGTGCTGATGTGTGCTGAGAACAGTGTGCTGCAGGTGCTGGTGGTGCTGGGCCTGTCTCTCGAGCCTGACAGATTGATCACAGCAATCCATCTCTCAACTGGTCAATACTTCTGCAACATCTCAATCTTTCTGTAGCGAATCCCATACAGTTTCATGCTTTTGACTTGCYTTTATTTCCTGCCAGTTGACTYCAGGCACGCCAWGAAGGCTCACAAGGGCTCAATTTTTACAACSATGCTGCTCTGAGTTTCTACATTTCTTTGGARCAGGCAGCATGGAATATATTTTCCACCATCATTGTTATGCTGATGAGTCACTGTTTTATCTATCRAGTACTTGCTTCAGGAATTTGCATTCAAATCCTATTACTTTCATAATCCAGGAGTGTGAAGGAAATATCCTTGGGAACAGCACCTTTCTCTCCCACTTCAGTACACCTCTGTGTTTGTTTTTAAGGAGYTGTGTTGTGTGATCTCTGATTTGCTTTGTTTTATGAACTCTACAAACATGGCTGGTTCCCATGCACCTCTTTAGGGTCTGGGCTGTGCATATATATCACTTCAGCTRCTCCCAGAAAGCTGATTCATGTGGGCCTTAAAAAAATTAAACACTCCCTTAGCAGCAGCTGCCTTTCAAGGCTGCACCTCTACAGAAAACCTCCCTGTTTCTCAGGCAGTKGTGTCTTTTTCTGTGACACAAGGGTTGCAACTGAAAATTCCTGCGTGGATTGGGGGCACCTGACTTGGGAGCAGGGTTACACATGAATCCAAAAGGTGCTACAACACCCACAGCTAAAAAGAAATGAGAGAGTGCTCTGTCTCTCAGCATAAAACTAGCTACTGTAAAAACCTCACTTTCTGGTAACTGCAGAGGCTCTAACTCCTTATTTGGCATCATGCATGACTTTATGCATTTTAATAGTGAAAAGTAACATAAAACATATTGAATSATTCTCTTTTACCCTCCTCCTGGGATGACTTTGATGGCAAACGCTTTCTTGGTTGGAGAGGGACTATTTGTCACAACATTTCAAACAGCTTGGGATGAAGTGTTCTTGTGGAGTCCCCAAAACACTTGGAGCTAAACACTCCAGAATTCAAAGGGAAATTGCTGAAGTGTGTAGATGCAAAAGAAACTGTTGCAACCCTTTTTAAAAATCCCCTCTGTTTCATGCCCTGTTGCATCCTGAGACTAACTCTCCTTTCAGTTGGCAGATCAAAATAGCACAGTTTGAAGTCACAAAGCTTCCCCGTGTTCTCCCAGGAGATGGGAACCCAGTTTCTCCACAGAACTACCCAGACYGGTGACCTGCTACAATCTTTCAGAAAATAATGATATTTTGCTTTGGAAGCTTGCTCTGATTTACTTGCATACTGTCAGTATTACATGAATTACCAGATATTCCTCCTAATCTAAAATCCTGCAAATTAAATGTCTTTACTGCGCATGTKTCCTCACGATCCTTTTATCCAGCCATATGGAATGAGCACTGACAGCAACTAATTTGATAATTATTGTACTGTGCAGATGTACAGGAGGGTAAAAATTCAAGTCTTAAAGACAAATCCAATGAAAACAAAAGGAAAATACCTTGCTTTGTCTGGCCTCTCCTTCCTTTGTGCCAACACCCTCTAAAACAGCTTTCCCCATTAAGGTTAAAACAAGCAGCTTGATTCTTAAGGATAGCAATTATTTTTGAGTGCTCTGGTGAGTATAATTACACTGTCAAGAGTTCATTTCTGTTCCACTGGTGGCCATGTGGCTCTGTTTCAGATTTCCAATTTCCCTCTCTGCTGCAGGATTTCCAATTTCTCTCTCTCTGCTACACCCCTTAAGTGGTTTTAAATGCTGTACCAGTCCCATACATTTGTGCTYGTACCCATGGCGAGAGCTTAGCCAATAAATATTATCATCCAAATCCCCAGAGGCTCCTGTTTTCTGCTTCGCAACAAGTGGCTGCACAACAGGATCCAGTCCTGGGAATGTCATCAGAAAGTGAAAGTGGGAGAGGGAAAAAAGGATGAGCTGTGTTGAGAATGTGAAAGAAAATAAACCTTAAAAGCCTGAGTGTGAGATAAATCCTGGTGAGGAAGACAGGAATTATGCTCCTGGAGTGAGACATTATGGGAAATGCCTCACCAGGAAAAGGGACACGTACTGTGAGCTGAAGGCTGCCATGCTGCTGGAGAGCATCCAAAACTGGGAAGCAGCAAGAAACAAAGGGAAAACAGTATTTGACAAGAGGTATTAAACCAGAGGAGAAACATACAGAAAAGCAGCAGGATTAAGAACAAAAGAAAATGCAAGGATAAAATTATTGTAGGCAGTGATTCCTTAGTTAACATTCATGGGGTCTGTGTGATTTCCAGAGGGCTAAAGCTCACCTCAAGGTACGCTTCAGAATAGATTCAGGTCCTCTCAAGGAAGGCAGAGTGAATCCATCTGGTGAGCAAGATAAAACAAAGAGCAGGAGAGACAATGAGAAGGTATTTTTGTCCTACTGCTGATTTTCTTTCTGTGTGACTCAAACTGCACTTGAGGGTAGGCAGCACCATTGTACCCAGCCAGCACACCCCCTTGACCAAAATTAAACATTTATATAAGGTTTGATGGCTTAATGCCRTATGGGGAGGAACAGAAAGATTTTTATGATGAGCAGAGCATGTTTCCGTACGCTGCTGATCCTTTTCAGCTGGATCGATTTGCCTTTGTGCTGTTCTGCAGAAATCTATCACAAATTGCTACTGATTGCTTTCTTTCTTACCAATATATGTTATTGTAGCTTGTGTTACATGAAATAGGAGTGGGAGAGACAAAGTAAGTCTTGGGGGAGGAAGAGTGGAAAAAGATGAGCTTTCTTTAAAGAGGTAAAGATTGGAAAGAAATGAAACACCTTGGGGCCCACGAAGATTGTTCTGAAAAAGTGTCTTGACTCAAATGGGAACATTTGGTGAGGGGATCAGCTCACCTGCTTTGCCTTGTCCCCCCTATTTGTCACTGCCAAGGAAAGAGCATCACTCAGCTTGGGAGATGTGGGGGAGACTGATTCTTCATCAGGAAGCAGGAGCACTTTTTCTTGGGGATTTGGAAAGGAGAAATAAYATCCCTTTTGGAGCTCACAGCTGTCTGATCTCTCCCCACCTTTGCAAATCTGTCTGAGAAACCCTGAAACCAGCAAAGGAAACAGGAAGACTTAGAGAATGTCTGCTCCAACTGATCCAAATGGACAAAAAAGTCCCTGCACAGGAGGTTTGGGAGTGTTTGGCCTGGGAAGGAGCCAGTGACCGACCTGCCCTGGGAAAGCACCGGCTCTGTGTGTGGTTTGAGAGACCCCTGGAGCCACAATTCTTTGGCTATGGGTGTGCTGACTTTAATGGTTAAAGATATGGAAGGAATACCCAGGGCACAGAAATAAATGTGTTTGGGATCACTTGTTTCATTTTGGTTTTTATCCCTTTTATTGGTTATCRCTGTTGTTGCCACTTACAATTTGAGGCCTAATCTTTTCCTGCATGCCGTTCTCTCTGTGCTCTGATTTTATTTTGTAATTTGTATTTTTATCGATGCTATGATTGTCAGCTATAGAATGGATCCTTTTCTGCTGTTTTTTCCCAAAGCTCATGAAAGCATCAGATGGTCAGGGTCGGCACTGTKCCACTGAATTCTAAACAGGTGAAGCAAAGCTGGTTTCAGGGGCTGGTACAGCAGTGTGGCAAAGGGAAGAGGAATTTTCCCCTAACACTACAACACAAAATTAATAGTGATAGGTGTGATTCTGTTTCTCTTCTTTTTTTTTTTTTTTTTTTTTTTTTTTGACCAATGCTGTGGAATGAGAGTAGATACTGTAAAACCTTTCCATTTTGAAATCTCTTGTGATACGACACTTGTTGACAGAGAAATAATTTATTTGCTTTTCAAATACCTCTGCACAGCTCTTGCTTGTCACATGGTGAAAAGCCTTCCTGATTCATTGGGCCTCTGTAGGAAAATGCATCTCCTTTTCTTGTTTTTTATAGGATCAATACATGGGTTCCTTCCAGTTMGAGATATKCTATGATTMTGCTATTCCTTGCTCCCAYTCCACTGCAAGTGATACAGGATAAGCATAGGATTAAGGATTAAAACAAACAAGTGAGAACATGTGTTTATTGTTTGCCTGGTTGTGGCAACAAAAATGCCTCTAAACTCAATGTAAAGTGCAGAGGGTGCAGCAAGGTGCATCCTGTGTGGATTTGACTTGTCCCAGGCAGCACAAAAGTAGACTGAGTATTGACTGATTTTATCAGATTGAGCAAAAAACAGGAAGATGTAAAAGTCAGTGTGAAATTAAGGTGAGCATATGAATGAATGCTTTTCCTTGTCAGCAGTTGCTTTAAAGCTGGCAAACCAGTTCCTCCCTGCGCTTTGACTTGTCTCAGGAAATTGCTTTCACATTCAGGTGAGAATTCTCAAGGGTCAGAAAATACATTGCACTTGCAGAAAAATCATTAACTTGGGGTTTTTTTTTATAGGGATTTTATTTGCCTGGTTTTCTAGCTCCCAGATCTTTTGCCTGAAAATCCAGGAATGGAAAAGTGTGTGGAGTGGATTGGTGGGAAATGCCAGTTTTGAGTAAATGTTAAGGTTTTCATGTAAACCCTGCTTTTATGATCTGAACCTTCAAGCAAGAGTCCTGTGAGACTTGTTGGAAGCTTAACAGAATGTTTGCTTTTATTGGATGTCAAGTTCACATTTCACATCTGGTGAGTTGCAGTCTATACAACCCATGCCTTGATTTGGCCTGCCCATCCTTTTTTTTTTTTTTCTGACACAGCATTCACAGCTGTCCTGTTGCTATTTAATACGAGTGCAACAATTATTTATTATGAAATTTGGTGATACAGCAACAATAAATCTCCAGAAGGATCAGTGAGTGTGCATGTGCAAATTATCATATGCCACTTTTGTTACTGGATCTTAAGCACCCAAAGCCCAGTGCTGGATCCCACCCAGCTAACACTTTACATTTAAATGTAACTCACAGTTAGTGACAGGTGCTGGAATAAATATCCAAATAGGGAGGTGAGGGTATTGGTTTATATACAGTCATTTATCTTCCCATAGCGTGAGCAAAGCTGAAGTCAGATACAGTTAAATGAACTGAAGCTTTAACAGCGCCTCTTGAACTGCTTGAATTAACAAAATCAATCCTCATAAATTAAACCATCATTGATCTATGATACAATTAAGTTCTATAATAAAAATACACTATTGGTGCATGCAGCGTGGCCATGCGTGTTCCAACRCTGAATTTTAACCACTGCTGGTGAACTGCTCCTGCCATGTTCTGTGAGGCTCCCATCTGGCAGGGGAGATGCTAACATTATGATACAGTATTTCTCCTCCATTTTTCAATTTAGGCTGACATCTGCTGGTTTCCTCAAATGGCAGGCAACCCTGCTGAATGCAAACCAATTTGAGGCTGCGGCTCCTCATGTTTTCCCTTTGTCGTTTTTTCCGGAGCTGGGGATGGCAAACCAAGCCACTTAATTACAAAGGAAATTCATGCAGAATAATAACTCTGGGCAAGAAGAAAGGCAGGAACAATACTGCATGAAAGAAAATGAGTTTGACATGATAAATTACATTCACGCACGCCCAGCGTGCCGTGCAGGCGCTCAGAGGAGCCAGGGGCAGCCKCTGTGTATTGGCCAATTAGACCGACACAAAAAATGGTGTTATTTGAGGGCACCACACTGCGGGCTGTAATGGGGAGGCTGTGCATGGGAGTGCTCTCTTTTACACTCTCAATGAGGCTAAAGAGAGGGGGAGTGGTGTGATATAGGGCGATCAGCATTAGATGTCTGCCCRGACACACGGCAGTGGTCACCAAGAAATTCCTCCAGGAACACTCCAGGAGAAGCTCTGCACACACCTGGCAAGAAGCTCCAAGAAAAATGAGAAAGGCTGCTCTAAGATTAAATAAAACAGGAGGCACCTCCACATTCCCTGCTGGCTGCAGATTTCTTACCTCTGTTTGTTAGGAAAATGAGCCATTTGGCGTCTTACACTGACTGCAGCACTGCTCACCTGCAAGACCACGCAGGGCTRTCTCCAGTGGTCCAGCTTACTCCATATGGATTTTGAGTTCAGCTGTTGCCCAAATATTTTAAACAGGAATATTGACAACCACTGCTTTCCCACTGAGACTTTGATAACCCTGAGTAAAACCAGCCACCTCTAAACGAGCTGTGAATCTGTGGGGGTACTGATGCTTGAGCTACAGCACAGATTTGGATAGGCAGCATTCTCTGGTTCCCCTACACTGGTTTGTTGTGCACCTTGAAGTCCAAAGAGTTGGCAAAACGTTTGCTCTTGCCACCTTTCATTGTCTTTTGCTCCAGCTCTTTTTTTGGCACAGCTGCTGTGCCACTCACCTCAGCCRCGGTGTTTCCCACTTCAGCTGCATYGCTTTGTCTTTCCCAAGATATTTTGTAAGCAACAGAGGAGAGGAGGGAAGCATTAATTAYGGGATGGCAGAGGTACTCCTCTAACTCTGGGGTGTTTCAGGCTCAGGTTACTGACAGTGGGTGCTGTCCATGAGTGTTCTGCTGTTCCCTGCCCTTCTCACGGTGGCCAACGCTGCTTTTCAGCAGGATGATTACATTGTGTTGGCTGTCTGARCTAACACCCTGAGACATTTCAACACTTAAATCACTGCACAGGGCAGATTCACTTTTGATCCTGCTCTGCAGATCCCCTGAGTTGATTTTTTTTAGGGTGTTGAAAATACTCGCTGCTGGTTGTGATAACTCATGACGGTGACATTTATCCTTTGGAAACTGGGCTGGGGTTTCTGCTGTAGCTTGGATGAGCCAAGGAAACTTGAGACAGGGATAAAGGAGAGCTCTTACAAAGTTGTCTCCTCCATGAGCTGCCATGGCTGGTGCTGAGGTGCAGCCTTGGCTACAAAGAAAGGGTGGAAAAGATCTAGGTCCTTACATCCTATGAGCACTATGGATTTTCCAGCTGGTCCTGCCCAGAAAAGCAGAAAGCCTCACTGCTTAGGGAGGAAAGAGTAGAGAAATCTGTGCCAGTTTACACATCCTGCTAGTATTTGAGGCAGTCAGATTGGGGCTTGGCACAGGTTTAGAGATGGTTACTAATTACAATTAAATATTATTGTCTCTTAAGTGCTGACAGCCATAAAAGGAGGCAGAGCCACCCCCAAGTGTGATAACAATCACATGAATCAGCAGTTATTACCAATAATCCTCATCCCCAGGTGCTAAGGTGCAGCCAAGGCACAGATTTGGGCTTGATCCTACAGATAGTGCTTTGTTGGTGTTGATGGGATGTAGGGCCCAGGAGTGTCCCTCATGCTTATTTTAATGTTATGACAAAAAATGATGATGATGATGATTATTATTGTAATATTAGCAATAATAATTCTGCATCACTTATAAGAATAAAATGCCATTTCAAAGTGTCAGCCCTTTGGATCCTAAAAATGTATTCAGGAAGTTAGGCAAGCCAGCTAGCAAGGTGARTTTTTCCTCTCAGCACTTCAAATCTTACCAGTTAGCTTCAGTATTGTAGTTTTTAACTTCATCTGGCACAAAAGTTGATGATTGATGCTTCGAAGATAAATCTTGTGGTTGTTTGTGTCTGGTTGTTTGCTTTTGGTTTGTGGGGTTTTTGGGGGTTGGTTTGTTTTGTGGGGTTTTGTTTTTTTTTTTTGCATCTAGGTTATTGGTTAGAGTTTGAAATCGTCTTTATAAAAATTGTATAAAAGGTATTAGCAAACTGTAAAGCAAGTCTCATGGCAACATCAAGAAAATCCTTAAACTACCTTAAGCCTTTAAATGACTTGTTACAAAGCAGTTTGGGCTGTTATGTAAGTAACCGTGGTGACATTTGGTGCTTCCTCAGGTTAAAGCCCTCCGAATGCTCCCAGCAGCTCTGAACTGCAGTTCAGATTGCTCTGTGTAGCTGCTTCCAAGTGAAAACACAGGCATTTACCACTGAATTGCTTTTTTTCAACTGCTGGTGCTCATTTCTCTCTCTGATTCTGCAGACAGCCTGCTTCTCTCAGGTGTTTAACAGTGACATTAATACACTGCAGATACACCCAGCCAATGTTGCAATTTACTGGAGCTGATGGGGAAACGTTCTCAGAGCTACACTTGCAAAATGGAGCTGTTTTATAATTTTTGTGATTGCTATTCTTGAAAACTTCACCTCTCTGAAAGCACTGATAGACAATTTTCCCTTCCATTCATTCCTCTGCTTATCGTAATAGATACTTTCAGCACAGATCAGTGAACTGTAAATCTGAACAGACTCCTCAGCATTTCATACAGTGGGAGAGAAGCACCAGAGAATTCACATTTGTTGCAAAGCTAAAATAAATTATCTCTGCACAGGTATCTTGCTAAGATGGATTTCAAGTTCCAGATCTTCAACATCAGAGCCAAAAAAACCCTTAAGGCTGAGTTTTCTATCTGTGCTTTGTGTTGTGGAGTTTAAATGGAGTGGTACACTGGATGGCTGAATGGACCTGAATGTTAAAATTTAATTTGGGTGAATTYCTGTAAATGCAGAGTGATGTTTAGCAGTTTGTGCATCCTGGATTCAGATATTGGCAGAGGGCAGAATCACCCTAACAAAACCAACTTCTGTGTAGGTGTAAGGCACATCAGGCTAGTGGTGTGCCCAGAAATGTGTTCAGAGTTTAGCCAAAAGCCAAACCAGCTGTTCCCCAGCTGTGCTGCATCTCAGATTGTTAATGGAAAACTTYATTGTGGGTTTGACTTTGCTGCAGTTTCAAGCCACAGAGCAAGATACACTTAAGACAGGGTTATGGTGAATGGTCTTTTACTATTAGGTTACTGTTTTTYTGTGCTAACCACTTTTGTAATTTGATGGTTTGAGAGCAGTGGCTTTTATTGTGAAAGTGGAAGTAATTTTATATTTGTAAAAACTGTACTGCCTAAGCTGCTGCCCCCCTTACACAATCTCTTTGACAGGGGCATCAATGCTAATGAACAAGGGCCTGTAGATATTAATTTTCCTGGACTTTTTGTGTAATCTGGTCTGGACTATTTCAATTCATGAGTTCTCATTTGAACTGCCATGTGTTTTCACACTCTGGAGTCTTACAGAAATTAGCCTGTATGTGATCCAGAACTTCAGCAGTTCAGCTGTGTTGGGCTTTTTTTCAGATACTCAGTGGACAAGAAGAATCATCTTTGTCATTTTAGTATTTTCTTACGAAACAATGATTTTTCTTCCTCTTGGAGTTCATTAGCACAAACCCTCCCTGGTTCGAACTGAAGATAATTGTRTCTGAAGGCTTTTCAAATTGCTGAGACAAGTGGAGTCAGTAACCCCTGAACYTGAAAAAAGACAGAAAGATGGGAATTCCTGGACCCAGCCATGTAGATGACCTTTCAGCCAAGTCAGAGAAAACTCTTCAAACAGCTTGGAGAGAGGAAGGGAAAGTTCATAATTCACAGCAGTGTCATGGACACAAGAGGTTCCAAAGCGGTAGCGTGATTTCCTGCCTCTGAGTCCTTTTTCACAGACAATATAATCCTCTGGACCAGCTTTTAGACACTTTAAAATTCCTGATCTAATTTCCTAATGCCTTCTGCTTTATCCCTTTATGCCAGTAAAAGTAGTTTTGAGACATTTTAGACGAGCTCACATGGTCACACCTCATATCCTTTTTGCCTCTGGTGGAATTCAATGTAGAGTCAACGCGGTAAAACCACCAGAGAAGCAAATATTGACCTGACAGAGGGATCCCAGAGGGGCAGCTGCAGGAAAAAAAGCAAAATGGGGACCTCTTTGCACAGCAGAGCTCAGAGCAGCACAGGTGAAGTGAAGCCACTCCAGAGGCATCCAGCTGTGAGACAAGGGCGGAGTGTAAATTGGTGGAGCTGCTCCAAGTCCTGTTGGGATAGTTGATCGCAGACTGACCAGCTCAGGGGATTTGGGGGCTGCAGGGTGCCTGAAAATCCTCTGTAAGACTCAGCAGTGAGCTCAGGCCAAAAAGCTTCAGTACTGCTGTAGAGTCTGTGCTTCTGTCCTCGTTCAGCTCCCACAAGAATGCTTAAGCAGCAAAGCTTAAGCTTCATCGAGTTATGTGAGCCAATAAACTTCACTGCATTCATTTTTATGGCCCTACCACAATTACATGCTTCTAAAATATTTCACTTAAAATCGAGRTAAGGATTTTTACAGATTTCTTCCAGCACAGTCTCTCCTCTTCACCCCCTGAACTTGCTGCTCTGGAGCTCAGGTGGACTCAGGGCTGCCTGGTGTGTGTGTGTGAGGAACATTATGAACTGCACAGCTTTCACTTGACCTCAGGCTTCAGCAGGAACGTCAGGATCAGACTCTGAATATCTGAATTAAAGGYTTAACTTTGAAAGGTGCACGGTCAGAGTGGTCAGAAGGGCTGTGGGGTGCACAAAGCAGGCCATTGTGCACTTAGACCCCCGTGCTTGCCTCCTGTGTGTTGCCAGCAGCCAAGGCTGAAAGAAAGCACTTGTGCTGCAGGTAATGGCATGAAAAACAATCGTTCTTGTTAAAGTTCAGTTTTGCAGAAGCTGGCCTTTCTCCCTCGCACACACAGCTTCAGAGTAATGAGGGAAACAGCGAGCTCTTCCTCTCCTGRTAACTGAGCTCAGCCACTTCCCTCCCTCTCGCAGTGCCCGCAATCCTTGCTGTATTTTAAAAGCARAACCTGTAGCAACTACAAAGTCCTAAGAGAGGCAGAGCTTCACTCCTGGGGACACCAATGACACTCTCAGGGGYGCATATCCCTTGATCCCAGCCCGTGCTTCCCACCTCCTGTGGAGCACAGGAGGAACAGCTCGYGTCTCAAGGCACTGCAGCTCCCAGGCATCTTTCTTCATGATTCACACAGAAACTTTTAATTTACAGAACTGACATATTAACTCCAATGGCGTAAAAGAATAAATGAGCAATACTGTGGGGTCTTTCCATTCAACAACGGGGATGTTTTCCCAGAGATCTCCTTTTAATKGAAGCCATTTGTCATTTTGAATGGAAAATGTATTCATTAGAAAGCAGCACCTCGGAGGGGACTAGGGAGCTCAGGAGATTACTAACAGGGTACAAAGCCTTTTGCCTCCAGGTTGCCAGTTTCAAATCTGGCCATGTCACTATTGATCAGAAGAAGTCATTACAGGCTGACAGATGTTCGGCTGCTTATATAGAAGTGACCTTGTCAGATTAGTCGAATTCTTCGTTAAGAGATATGTCCCTACACTCACACACACACACAAAAATCCTCATTAGCACCTTGTTGGTAGTTCTTGCAGCATCAGTAAGGACAGGGCAGGCTTGTTTATGCAAAATCAGAACAGAGGGATTTTTGAGCCATGTGAGGGTTGATTGAAACACTTTCAAAGCATCTCATGATGCACTTTGAAATTTCCAAGTTGATTCTTTGCTGCATAATTTAAAATGAACCCTTCTTAGAGTATTTGCGGTGCTTTGATCAATATAATTTTTTTTTTTACGGATCTGAGTACTGAGATTTTTCTTATAGCATTGGCAATATGTGCATTAGCAGTAAAGCATGTTCTTAGCAAATAAAAAAGGGCATCTGAAATATCTAAAAAAAAAAAAAAAGAACAGTAGTACTGCATACATTTTATTCAGCAACTTTCAGACTAAAGCTGAAAATATTCTTGGTCCTGTGATATGTGTATTTTGCAGATTTTGCTGACTGATATTTAGGGAATAGATGAATCTTACAAAACCACCCCAGACACTTGAGTTCATCCTGCTGTAACTCATATCTCTAGCTTGGATTAAACCCTTGCTTCATGGGCCACAGAGGCCATCTGTGGTGACAGCAGACATTTCCCTTCACAAGGCTCTGCTGCCTCTCGAGCTGTGGCTCAAGCGAAATTTACCCACATGAAGGGGCTCCGACAGAGATGAAAACCTCTACACAAATRATCTGTACGGGAGATGCACCCCAATTCTTCTCTGAAACAGAGGAAAGAAAATGCCAGAAATCCAGCGGGAGCTCAATTTGCCATAGGGAAGAAAAGATTAATTTTTGTCAGCTTTGCAGCCTGTGTTGCAAATTGAGTTTGAGACAGAAAAAAAAATGCTTTGGGGTGTTCATACTTTTTACATCACCAGCAATAAGTATCRAAGCTGGGTGGATAATGTTGTTGGCATGAAAAGAGTGGCCGACTTTGGTCTGTTTTGTGAACAGAACAGGTAAAGTGTGTCTTGGTCAGTGAGGTTGGTAGGCGACAGTTTGTGATGTGTTTTTGATTCCAGTCCAAATTCTGCTTTTACAGGACCAAATTGGATTTTTCCCTGAGCTGAACTTGCACCTACACAGGAGTTTTGCACAAGGTTTTTTTTTTTTTTTTTTAAACAATTATAACCTCTCTGCAAAGGGAGGCTGGAGGGATTACAGGGTGTGAAAGCAATAAATAATAGCTTTGGGCTGGTCTGGGTTGTTCTGAGAAGTGCCAAATCACTGGCACACCTTAYTATATCTTTTAAGCAATCACAGCACGTGACTTCAGCCCTTTGTATGTCAAGAGCATTTGTTGTTAAAYGCCGCCAGGATCTGGGAAGGTGTGCCAAGGCTTCTGTGCACCTTCAGCTGTTCCCAAGGTGATGGCTTAAAAATGACAATTTAGCTTTTGCAGAGCATTGAACAGCTCATRCCATTGAAGTCTTGGGCAAAAAGATAAGATAAAATGTATTTTAGAGTGGAGTATTATGAATTGGGTCTGTGGCTGGTGGGCAAGGGGAATGGTGACCGTTTCATCCACCAAACTTGGCTGATTTGATTTTTCTTATCAGTGAGGAGATTTATCCTGCCTGATATACTATTTCTTTAAAGCCTAGGTAATATTGGTTCTGGAAGAAGTAATATTTCAGCATGTGTCRTTTAAAACCTTTAAAGCCTTGCCTTAAGGTCACATCAGCCATAAGTAATACACACTGAGTACTTAGGATCCCACAAATGTGACCTTCTGCTCATGTCCCAGTAATGCAGAATGCACCAGCCCAGAGCAGACTTATGGATTTCACAGGCATCTAATAGGGAAAAGAAAAAGACAGATGTGTCTGYGTGTTTTAATGGGGAGAAATAGTCAGAATCAACAAGAAGCTCTGAATTAGTTGTGGTGATGAATGCTGCATTATGGACCTGCACGTGTGCCTCTGGGCTTGTAATTCCATTAGGAGATATTGCTTTGGCCTGGACATAGCTGTGCAGGTTATTTMCTGTTCTTCTTTTGCTTGAGAGAAATAAAAAACCAGCACAACCTCTTCCAAATGCTGTATGCCAAGCATACACGTGGCAACCTACAGGATAGATTCCCTGATGAGAATAGGAGCTAAGATGGCAGTAGAAATCCTTTTCAGGGTGGATCATGGAATGGGAATATTGATGGTTTCACAGAGGTAATTTAGCTTGTTTTTCCTGTGATGGTGTAGCTAAACTGAAGTGTGCTCTGCCACTCTCTGTCACCACAATCTTCCCAGAGGCAGCACRTCCTGATGGACTAAAGGAACTCAGCCTATTTCAGATAATGGGACAAATTAAGTCAAGTCACCACTGAAGGCATTTTGGAGCAACCTGGCTACCTTTTCCAGGTGGCCTCAAAGCCTTCACACAGCCCAGGAAAGCTGCTTAGCTGGGAGGTTGCAATGAAGTACTGTTCTGTTCTAAAATAATYATGAATGTTCATAAAGCAGATGAAAGCCTCCAAGTAGTACAGCTGAGCTGTATCAAAGGCTAAAGTAGCAAGACACATGATTTGTTTAAGACTTTACCTCTGTTTGCACTGTTTTTTTCTTTCTTGCATAAAAAATTGAAACAATGCCTTGAAGCAAAACTTTAAAACGAAAGGCTAAGAATTTTCCAAGGTCAAAGTTAAAGACTTCAAAAGTCTTGCAGAAGTGTAACATTACTGTTACAAAATACATGCAGAAACAGAGGATATGAGGATAAAMATTTAAAAAGAAAACACAAGGAGTAAATGATGTATCTTTTCTAGTATTGTTTYAGCAAAGGTAGCCATGCAGCAAATTGAAAAACAGGGGATATGARGGATTACAATTTCAAGGAAGTAGAGAAGAAACCTGTAACACAGCCTGGAAAGCACAGCTCTTAAAGTAGAGAGACTTTCTGAAGCTACAGGTAGATGCTATGCTTCAGGAAACACTGACACACAGAAGGGCCAAGCCTTTCAAAAGAAAAAAAAAAAGCAGAGGGAGGGAGAACCCCCAAAACCAATTGAGAATTTATGTAGTGGGTRGCTTCACTTGCGTTTTTCATTTGTTTCCCACCAGGTTCCTTTTAAATATCAATATTTACTCTCCATATCCAAAGCGTAGAGGCTTGAATTTTTTTCTTGGTGATTTCTTTGTATTGCTGCAAGGCTTCCAAACAATGAGTCAGAGAAAGATGTGAAATGTCTGCAGCATGAGCTACAACTTCTCAAGGCGTTGGAAGCTGTCRTATGGCCAGGCTGGACTTGGCAGGGCAGGCAAAGGGAGAGGAAAGGAATTATTGTGCCATTGCTGCTGTAGTTCCTGTGTATCACTGCTTTGGGCTGTGCTGGTTTTGGTTGCTCCCAAGAGCCTGGAGTGTCCCAGGGAAGCTGTCCCCTTCATCCTGTGCTGTTCCCTACTCCTTCACCCTTTCCCAGGGGGAAGCCAGCAGGAAATCTTGGGCTGGYTGTCTCCAGGACCCGAATGGCGAAGCGCTCTGTGCACACACAAACCCTTTCTTGAGCCACGGCTGCAAACAACTAATCGCTCTTTAATCCTACTAACCTCTTTGCCTCGGCCGTATGGTGGGGTTAAAATTCCTGCTGATAAGATTAAGTGCTSTCTTGGATTGGGGCCTACATAAATAATAATGCTGTTTCCACAGTGGCGCTCGTTAGGGTGAAATGTAAAAAAAGGATGTCGGTCTTCCTGCTGCGGGATGTCAGCCAGCTGCTAATTGTTTGTGATCAGAAAGAAATTCTCTTCTGGCCGTCCTTTAGGGATCTATGTGTGTTGATGTAATTCCACTTTAYACTTGCACTGAACTCCGGTGCATTWATCTACAGCGTTTGAGATAAATTCTTGCTTTTAGAGCACTGCATGTAAGTTTAGGTTGTATTTTGTATTAACCACATGTTTTTTTCTGTAGTTCTTATAAGACTGTGGTTTTTAATCTGAGTGGACCTACAATAAAATCTTTTTGAGTGGCCAAGACAGTCACACCTCAGATTTAATTCCCCCTTTATAAAGCTGACATGTTTTCCCCATTGTCACACCGATTGTGACTCACTGCTCCTTTCTGCTAACAGGAAATCCATTAGACTAATGAGAGTTTGAGAACTTCAGTGCAATTATTCCAGTAATCTTTTTATTTTAAAAATTCATCAGCAAACACCACAGAAACAGAGTGACTAAGTCTTGTTATTTTACTGAACAATCTGAAAAGAAACAGCTGTTAGAAACTGAGCAACGAATTTGTGGCTTTAATCTTTAGAGGTGCTCTGTGCCCTGTCACCAGCTTAGGCACAAAAAATGTGAAGCACAAGCCTAATTTTAGGCACACCTGCAATTCTTCTGGAGTGAGTAAATGCTTTGGTTGCTTTAGCTGTGTGTTGGCAGACTGAGGAGACCTTTGGATGTAACCAGAGAAGTCTGGAAAATCTTACAAAGCAAATCATGTATCAAGATAAAACAATCACTGGCAAGGCATTTTGAAACAAAATGTTGAAACAAACCCATCTGTTTTCCCTTGAAAAAAATTAGGGACACAAAAGAGACCAAAAGAATAAAACATCCACGTAAAAGCATCTCATGCAGAATGATATAGGTGTGGCTGAAATAACTTCTGACAGAAAGTGTATGACAACATTGTGACACAGCTATGTTGACATTCCCAGCACTTTTTGCCTCAAAGCTTATTTTGAGAAAAGTCTCTTTCCTCGCACACCTCTCTGCTGGGGGCTGGGAAAAGGGTGGAGGGTAGGAGCACTGATTTGCCCCATTTTGCTAGGGGTGTGCAGAGGTTGCTTTGAAAAGCTGATCTGCCTGGCTGTCATCAGCAGAGGAATCTGTCTGAGTGGGGAGCAGTGCTGAAGGAGCCGTGTAGGGCACGGATGTGGGGATGTCACATAAAGCTCGTCTGTGATGCCGTTCCCCGTCGCGTGTGTCGCGAGTTATCTTCACTGCTCCTCAGCCTCGCACMCTTAAGAGGGAAATGCAAATTTCCTGATGTCTTCTGGAGGGCTGTGGTGGGAAGAAAGTGAGGAAGGGAATCAAAGGGAATATATTATTGGTGACAGAAAGTGTGCTGAAGTGARAGATGGAAGCTGAAGATGTGGTTAATGAGGGCGTGTGAGGGAAAGCAGCCCACCGCRCACACTGAACCCACAGCAGGGGGAGGATGGGGGGATGCACTGAGGGAAAAGGACAAAACAGAGCTTGCCTGCTAATATTTGTGATACTGCAACCCTGCCCTTCTGAGAAAGCAGCACCCACTTGATGGCACAGGCAGAGGCCCCCTATTGCTTTTTTTTCCTCTTGATGCGCTCCCAATCCAGAGCAGTTCTCTCTCCCTTTCCCAAACCTCTGCCACTCTCCTGCTCTCCAATACTGATACTAAAAAGATCAAAGCTTGGTGCAACTTCAGCATTGCAAAAGAATTGCTTATAGCTGCAATATTCAGTTCTTTTTTATTGTATCTTATAATATTTTCAGAATGAGATGTCTTTGGTTTTCAAAAACAACAACAAAAAAAGAAACTTCCAAGGAGAATAATTTTCTTCCCAGAATATTTCTTTCCTACAAATTTCAAAATCACCATGTTGCATCGTAACTCRTCTTGAAGCCAAGCCATATTTTGAATTATTTTAAGCCTTTGCCAAGCAGTATTTTCATCCTTTTGCCAGCTCTGCTTTAGACTTGTAGCAAGACAGGAGCAGAACAGATCTTGTGTTACACATTCATCCCTAGCACTCTTATGCAAGGCTTGTAAACAAGAGTGTGTGTCGTCATCTTGGCCTGTGTCTTTATTTCCCTGATGGTTTAGTTTATTTTGTTTTTCATTATTGTCCCAGCCCTGCTTTTTCTCTCTCTGTAGATGCACAAAAAGCACAATATCACAACACTGCCATCCTTATGGTAGGTACATTTGGAAATGATTGGTGCCKCTGCCCTGCAATTATTATCATAGTAATGCAAAATTTCCAGACTTTTTGATTTATATATTTATGCCATATGAGCACACACATAATCCCAATCATTCTTTGTATTTAACCAGTATTGGCATTCTTTCATCTGTGATTAAGGTGATCTTCCATGATCAATACAGTCTCTAGTGAACAATTTACACACACTGTCTTATTAGCGTCTYTCCTCGGAGGTCTCGCCTTTGAATTCTCTAGTCCACTGCATTTAGGACTCCTTCAAAATATTCTAAAATTGCAAGATGCCCAGCCGAGATTGCCAAAATTATCTGCATGAGAATTATTATCATGATGAAGATGGTAAACTAGATGTACAGCACATTCATTTTTTCTGTATTTGAAATATTGCTTGAAATTTTGGGTTCTTCACAGAAATTTTGATGCTCGAATATCCTGAATGTGTTGCAAAGAAGGATGACTCAAATAGTTTAGAATCAGGACAGAAGAAATTCCTGGATGTAGGGACTTCCAAAAGCATAAATGGAAGTTCCAGTGGGTGTATTTATCATACCATGTTCAGYGATGTTTTAGTTATTGCTGAGTGTCGAGGCCTTTTCTGCTCCCTGTGCCACCCCACCAGCGAGGGGCTGGGGAGCACAAGGAGCTGGGAGGGGACACAGCCAGGACAGCTGATCCCAGCTCATCCAAGGGATATTCCATCCCATATGCCATCATTTCAGCACATAAAGCTGGKGGAAGAAGGAAGMAGGGGGGATGTTTGGAGCRATGCTTTTGTCTTCCCAAGTCACCATTTGATGYGATGGATCMCTGCCTTCCAGGGATGACAGGACAYCTCCCTGCCCATGGAAAGAGGTGACTGAACACCTTGTTGTGCTTTGCTTGTGCACACAGATTTTGTTTCACCTATTAAACTGCCTTTATGTCAGCCCGTGAGTTTTCTCACTTTTCCTCTTGCGGTTCTTTCCTCCATCACACCAGTGGGACAGTGGGCAAGAGGCTGCGGTGCTCAGTTGCCTTCTGGGGTTAAACCACAACAATGCTGAAAAGAGTCCAATACATAAATCCTCTTTAAATTGTATTTTAAAATGTCTAGTGACACTTTGCTTTCAGATCAGGTAGCATGTGTCAGTGAAAGCTCTTTTTTTCCCCCCCTCTAGTAATAAAAGGTATTTCTGGGATTGTGTTTGACAGCATTTCTGACAAAAAAAGAAGGCAGGTCAGTTGAAATGASTCAGTATATCAACAGAGAAACAATACAATCAATTTATCAGGAGACTAAAAAATAGAAGGGAAGGAATAGCTCCTTAGATGATCAGATTTTTGAAAAGCAGTCATTCTTCTGAAATATTACAGACATAAATGAGCACATTTCTCTCAGTCTAGTAAATGAGTTTGTGCTTTGTGACATTTTAGCACATCCAGAATGAAATTATTAGATAATTTTTTTAAAGGGACATATAAAAAGAACTATATAATTTTTATCCACTTGTCCAATCCCAGAAAGTTCATACTTCACACAAACCTAAGATTAAACTAACATGAGACTTCTAGGAGGATGAAATCTGTTTTCACAAACATCCTCCTGCATTACAGGAAAATCCACACTTTGGGAAAAGCCAAAATCCAAAGACAAACCARTCTCCAGTTCTAGCAGCCTTACCCTGCTGGGGACACATGGTACCTACGTACATTTTCTTCTCAGTAAACACATAACTGGATTAGAAGGACCATGAGGGTGATGATTTGATTTGCCTCTTGCCAACAGCAAAATGTGTTGCTGCCTTGTTTATAATAAAATTTATAAAAGAAAAAGCATTCATACAAATAATTTTCCAGGCAGTGCAAAAAATATTTTAAATTTAAGCATTGAGATGCTAGGAAATATGATTACTAACTGGAACATAAAGAAGTTAATAATTTTTTAATCCTCTTTTCACATGGAAATACATGAATTTGAATAGAAATATCTTCCTAGCTATGGAATTGCCCGCTTCCTAATTAGCAAGCACAAATCTGTCTGTCAATGGCACATATAAGTATCAAGCTAGAAAGCAGCCTTGTCATTGCCACTTTCATTTAAGCATTTCTAATTTCAATGCAGAAATCCCTTTGTGTGAAAATCACTAAAACCAGTGTCACCATGTTTTCTTTTTACCCAGTATAAACCTATGCCCACAGATGCTGCAATTTTGGAATTCACTAGTAATGTGTGTCAAGAACTGCAGCTGTTTTGCTGAGTGTTACTAAAAGAACCAATTACCAGTCACTTTCTACTTCTTTTACAGTGTTTTACCTTGATCAGAAGACAATGGCTTCCCCTATGGACATGGGGGAGGATGAATCCTCTTCAAAACAAATAAYCCTCATTTTAATTCTTCAGTTGTAACCGTATATTTATGGATCTAGTTCATTCCTTCCCTTTTGGGGAATGAGTGTTGCAGAACACAGCAGCTCTGGAGCACTGGTTACTAGCAAGTTCCAACTACAGAGCTTAGGAAGGTGGAAAAACCAAATTCAGAGGGGGTCAGTGCTGAAAACTGCAGARTGATACACTCCAGGCTGAGCAAAGCCCATGCTCAACTAGAAGCAACTTCAGAATGACATGGCAGATAAAAGAGCAACTTCTGTGCTTCAAATTTTACKGCCCMYKGAAGCGATTTTTTGGACAAAGTCCMGAGTGTGTCCACTTTGCAGGACTGAGCAGCCCACATGACCTGTTCAGGTCTGAATCCAAGCCCTCTGAAGGCAAGGAAGCAATGTCTGAGTGTTAATGGACACTGTTACCTGCATTGGCCCTTGAATTGGGCCCTGTCACGGCAACAAATTTTTTGAGCATTACTGGAAATTTTGTA
The DNA here is from genome assembly GCF_030028575.1 of Malurus melanocephalus. Taxonomy (NCBI): domain Eukaryota; kingdom Metazoa; phylum Chordata; class Aves; order Passeriformes; family Maluridae; genus Malurus; species Malurus melanocephalus. Next base: position 2,049,353 of record NW_026623304.1, read on the forward strand.
GCTTGAATTTGAACTGTTATAGATATTTCAACACACTTTTATTATTCMCTTCACTTAACTAAAATGTCATCCTAAAAATTCCCCAATATTATTCCATTACWTGTCAATTGTTACTTCCCTAATCTCCAGTCCTCATTGATGCATAGGCTCTCATACTTCTCCATCATTTTTCTCTTCTGGGTGGGTGATATAAGACAACGTCATCAACCCCACCACTATAAAATTCTTGTTAATTTGCCCATCCCCCTCATTTTTCAGTGTTTCTACTTTCTCCTGGTTCTTTTATGCTTGCTCCATTAAACAGGGGTTTATTATCACCCTTGGCTTTGTCAGCTAGCAGTAGCTCATTGCCTTTCTCCACSTTGTCTTGCTCACTGCTGGTTATTTTCTCTTCTGTTCTTATTTCCCCTCCCATTTCAGGTTTTTCTCTTACTCACAGCTCTCTGTGAAGCAATGGCATGTGTGTATTTTTASACACCCACCTGTGGGTGGTTCCTTCCCTTTCTTTGGTGGCTCTGAAAGCGTGAAGAGGAAAGGTGAGGTGAGCCCTGGACACATTCCTCTGCAGATCTCCCTCACTCCTCCACCTGCCTCCCTTTGGAGAGATCCAGAGCACTTTAGTCTAAGTTGCTTATACTGTTGACAAAACATGAACCCAATTCATTATTTCTGCTGAAAATGAGTTCATGTTATAAATGAAACACTGCAAAGAGGATATTTTAAAAAAGGCACTTTTGTGCCACAAGGAGGAAAGAAGAAATTCCCATCAGTATCCTGTCGCTACTTTTAGCATGCCATGTTTGGTGGCATATTACAAGCTGCTCCACGACTTTCTTCTGTGAAACACCTCCTTCTCCTTCAAGTTAAACTGCAAAACTGGCAATGTTTTCAACATGACAGGAAGGTCTTGTGAGCTTTGCTGCTGGCAGARCCACCACAGGAAATCTTGTGGTTCTTCCTGAAGCTCTGCCACTGCACCATCAGACAGGTACAGGGCTCTGTCTCCTGCACCCTGTGATTTCACACGCCCTTCCCTGCAARTGCACAGTTGAATTTCTGCCTTCCAGTGTGTTTTAACAACACACACGGTGCAGAACTGCAGCTGCCAAAGCCTCCCAGCAGATTGGTCCCTGCAGTGCTGCTAATTCTTCGCTGTTAACCTGAGTGATCACACTGAAATCTGGAAAAGGAGCCCAGCCTGCATCACTCCAAAGAAATCTCCTTTACCCTCCCCTGATCTCCTGCATCTGAAAGATTTCCAGCCAAGGTGCTGCCATCTGGGCTTGCAAGGGGGAGGAGATTCTGTGTCTTACAATCCTTTGTATTCTTTCATGTAATCTCTATTTATGTGGCCAAAACACCAGGATTAGAAGAAAAACACRAAAGTATTCCCAAAAGAAATGGCATAAGCAATTCTGTTGCTTATTTCCCAAGAGCTCTCATCATGTTAAAACCTCCCAATCTCTAAAATTAACACCTGGGGAAGAACAGATCATAAAAGAGCTAAGGAAACTAAAAACTAAGGAAAGGCCCCACAAGTGAAATGGAAGAAAAACCCACAAGCACACAGCTGTATCAGCTGGATCTGTGTCAGCCTCTGCTACTTAAATACGTATAACTGGCAAAGATTTCTGAGTACTGWGTTTATTCAGAGAGTTGCTCTCAGTCAAATTCCTGGCTAAAATCGAAGTGGGTAGATTTTGGTTCCTTTAACACTTGTAAAAACCAGTTAWTCTACTCATTCCAATGCACTTGCTATACTTCCTGCTGTGTTTTTCTCTGTTGATAAGTACTTTTCTCTGGCAAGACCCTGAAAATCCAAAACATGGTGCTGTACAACACAACTGCAGTCCTTGCCATCCTCCATACAGACCCAGACAGGCACAGTGTCCACCTTCACACACATGGGTTGGGTTGTAACCTGAACTGAGGGAAAACTACAAGAGGCTCTGATAAATAAGACATACATAACCTGGAGCTTGATTTTAATGATAAACATACAAATATTGGATGCCTAAACTGAGGTAAGGATGCTCCACAGATTTCTGGCTGAAATGTCTGAAGCCCATTCMCAGGAAAGTATTGACAAAYCCAGATTTACCTGATCTGTGGGTATGTGGATTGTGGAGAACAAGGAGTCACCTGTTTGTTTTTTTTTTTYCTCTGTAAATCTGTACACCTGGAAAACGCCACAGGAAACATGGAAACCAGGTCCCTACCATTCTCTGTCTCTTATCAATGTGTCCATGCTGATGGCTGGAAATACAGGCAAAGACACCCAAATACACCTGGAGCTCTCTTCACTGCAACAACCGCACATTTGCCTTCACCAGTGCAATGAAAAATGCACAAAATAAAGAACAGCCCTCCCCCAAAATGTGAAAACACAGTGAAGCTGATTTCTGYAGCACTTGTGATCATTGTTCCCTGAGCACCATGATCAGCAGGGCAACCTGGAATATGCAGACAGCTCGTTAACACATTAGTTGTCATGGGGAATATAATTCTAGCTYCCATTCCTGGCAAATTAAATTCTATAATTAGGTATGCTCTTCAACACATTATGTCCATCAGAATCAGGTAATAATTTTGTTKTATAAAGTCATGTCAGTAAACCTAAACCATAGAGAGAAAACCTGTGCAGAAAAAAAAAAAAAATTACAGAAAATATACTCCATAGAAAATGAGTTTTGGAGAAATTGTCCCTATGAAGGACTTTGACCCAGARCTTCCACATTCTGTTGTGCATTATGAGAAGTGTGCCCTGCTGTCTTAATTTTTCTGGAGAGTATCATAAACTATGACATGGCTTCTTGTGGTTTATAACAAGATCATTATTTGTGTAATCCTCTCACTGAGAATTTGTTTCCTGTTTCATTCTCTTTCTATCTCTCTCTCTCTGTATTTTTAAATTTTTTTTTAGACTTTGAGAGAGAGATCTATTTGCAAATACAAGGCTCCCTCTCAGACCTGTAATTAASAACCCCACATTGCCCCTTGACTTTCTGTCTCCATCATGGGTCTTAACCTGACCTAAGATATCATATCTTGCCAGTGTGGCTAATAAGCAAKAACAACCTAGGTATTTTAAGAGTTATGTATTGCTTCTGAACAGATGTGACAAGATAATATTTAATCACTGTAGCATTCTGAGCTAAACATCTAAAACACACTGCTTGTATCASAAATGCATGATTGCAAAAGGAAAAAAGGGGGGGAAAAAAAGATTATTTGACTTTTTCTTTGACTGCTGTGGAAACAGACCCGCAGCTGTTCTTTTTCATTGCTGTGTAGCAGACTGAGCACAGTATTTATTGTTGAGTAAAATAATTGCAGGAAAAAAGGGAGAGGTGAAGAGAGAAGAAAGACTTGTTTAACTGAGATAATTTGTTTGGAACTGAGAAATCTGTAATCCTTCCCTCTGTGCTCATTGTTCACTTGCACTATATTTGCTTCCCCATGGCTGAGAATAATCTTACAAGCTTTTTTTTCTTCARACTAGAAGTTTTGTTAATTTTGCATTTATGGTGCGTAATTTGCTGTGCCCCCTCTCAGGTGGCATTGGCATGCTCCTTGGCTACTGAGAAGTAATATCTTACACAGGAATGGAGTGGGCGCAGGGCAGGGAATTGACTTTTTCAGTCCCTGACCACGCAACCACATCTGGAATTGTGGGATGTCTACAATAAATCCCGTTTTCTTATCCTGCATATGAAATATAACTCAACTAATGACCATATGGAGCAGACTGAAGTAAGCAGACTGATTTACTAAAGACAGGGGGGAAAAAGGAAATTTCTTGCCTAATTAACAAGGGCAGAATTACAGGAACAGACAGTAAAACAGGAGGACCATATTTAAAGCACCTCCAATCAAATGTTTTAATGGCACATAAGACCCAAGGGAGCGCTAAAAATGCCTGGCACTGCTAGCATGCTTAACACGTGGCTTTTGCTTTTAGAAGCATTTTGGCTAACAGTTTTGAAAATTATTAGTTATTAGGAATATCTCGATTTTTCTGCGTGTTCCACTTGCAAAACCTGCAAAGGGGGTGATGTTTATGAATGCACAGTGATTATGGAAAGGCAGAGCAAGATGCACTCTCAAAAATGAATCTTGATCAAAAAATCAAGGTACCCTGGCCTTGACTAGGAGGATACAGCACGAGGCAAAGGACAAGGCAAATCCAGTTGCTGCTTGTCCCCGAGTGACACTCAAGAAGCATTATCTCACCTGGGACAGCAATCTTTCATCATTCTAGCTCCTTTAAAAGCAACTTTCAAACACCATCCTTGGCCTGTGTGGGCGGTGCCCATCGTGTACTGTGCGTCCTTGCTTTTGATTCCCCATCCAGCCCAGGCAATTCCTTTGATTGCCACTGCAGCCCTCAGAAGCCTTTTGTTTTCTCATATATTCAAATTAGTCCTGTCGATGAGTGCTGCATGAAAGGCTATGGAGTGTGTTTTTCCTGTTAAAGCAATAGTTTTTAACTGATTCTTTTTCCACAGCTGCTGTGAGCCTTGTGAAGTGTGCTGCACAAACACACAGAAAAAAGGCRTTTCTTTTTCAGGGAAAGCTTTCTGTCTGAGAATCAAAGCAGCAGAAAAGTGATTTGTATAAATCTAGAGAGACAGTGAGTAATTTAAAGAATTTAAGAAATTTTCAATTTGAAAGGCTTTTTGCTGCTTTYTTCTCATCATCAAATTAATGTAACRATGGGRAACTAGKGAAACCCRAAACATTYCAGATTTTTTRTTTTGTTTTYACCTGTGCCCTTCAATCTTYCAAAATGCAGGAAAACATCATGCAGTATTTCTTTGTATTCCTGACAGCCTTCCTTCAGCCTCACTGCCACCCCAGCTTTGAAACCATTTTCTGTGTTGTCAYATATGTGACATGGGATGGCTTGGATTATGTACAGCAAAATGTAATTAAAGATACATATTGCACGGGAGAGGTAGAGTCACCAAGGAAAAGAAGATTTGCCAGCCCTGAAATGAGGATTAAGGAAGAAGGAGGTTTGCAGAGACTTGAATACATTAATTTTCCTAACAGCTTACATAGCAATTCAGTGGATTCTATTGTGTAGAGTAGTTAGCACCTTCCTCRACCTGAAATCGAGAAGAAAGGCTGTACCTGTGTGGAGTCAGATGAAAGAATATGTCATTTCAGAGTCAAAGAACAAATATCCTAGTCTTGAAAAGAAAAACTGATAGATTGTAGCCAAGTATTAAAGTGACTCAGTCACGGAGGAAAAATCCCTGTTCCGTCTYGTCTTTTGGGACTGTAGTTAAGTGTCAATTAAATGGTCAATGAGATTATTTTCCCAAATCGCATTGTTTCGCAGGGCTTGTTGGACTTCTCTTGCCTTGGACTCAGGATGAACTAGGTCTGGGAATAAGATAGAAATGTCACTCCAGTGTTATCTGTGAGCTGTTTAGTCCCAACTCTTAAACCAGCCTCGCTGATTGCACAAAGAACAAAAACATTCTGTGTGAACATCTGTAACAGAAGAAAAATATTATTTAGGAGCTCTGCTGGAATAGGGAGGTATGTTCTCYGTTCTCCTCCACTGTATGTATCTGCCCATCAAATTGCATATTTTATACATCTTTTGAACTGCTGTGTTTGTGTTATACTATAGACTTTGCCAGTAGGATAATGAAATAAATGCAAAGGCACAGAGGGAAAAATCACACTGTTATGATGTGATAATTTTAATTATTTTGATGATTAATTATTTAAGTCTGTTGCTTTACTTATATTAGGCCTATGAACAAACAAACAAAAGCAGAGATGACGTGCTGATCAGAAGATTAAGTGTGGCAGTACAAACATTTACCCCAGCCCAGCAGCTACCAAGCAGATGATTTATGACAGAGCAGCAAATGCACAGAACAAGGCACAGACCACCATAAAATTTTGATATCTGCAATAGGGAACACCGTATTTCCCTCTGGGATCACAAAGGCATTGTTCTTATCAAGTAAATACATATTCTGCCCCTGCTGCAGCACAAAGAGGGGTCCACAAGACAGCTGAGCTGTGGTAGAACTTCAGCAACCCGAAACACTGATGTAGTTCACTGGAATCAACTTCTTTTCATTTAGATTTAGTATTACAGGGATTATGATGAGGGCTGAGCTTTCTTTCCCACCCTGTTGGGACTTTGCACCCTACTGTACAGCCCACATGGGCTCGTTCCATCTGATTCCACAAGCAGAGGTCAGTGGGAGAGAGTAGACAATTTCTCATTTTTTTTATTCTTTCTTTCTTTTTTTCTAAAGTTTGCACTAGAGCTGGTGGGACAGTAACATCAGAATCCACAGAAGGAAAAGGAATTGCTTTAGCCAGGATTTCTGGTGTGGCCTGTGAGATGTCTCCCCCTCAGCTTTGGCCCTCTCCTGAAAAATAGCACAGCACCTGAASTTTGGTCCTGGCACATCCTCTGGGATGCAGTGGGCTCTGGGTGCTTTGAGGGTGCTCCCCACACCTCACACACACAACCCTGGACTCTTCTGCAGCCAGAGCTGGGGCTGCTCTGCCRTACCAACCTTCCAACACCTTTCCCTATTTCCACTGGCAATTTTATCCTGGCACACAGTCCTGTGGTCCAGCAGTTTAGCACGGGTAGCTTCCGCCTACATGACACATGTTTAAAAATCATAGATGTGGATGGTATCCTGGAAAATGCAACGTGTTTTTGCTGATCTGAATAGCCTGGGTGCCTTGATAGCACAGGAGATCATTATGYCTGGCTTATCAGAATAATTACAGTATCAGTGACCTTGGCTAAGAAGGTCAGATCCTTTCTGCTCATCTCCCAATTTAGCGTTATCTTTTTCATGCACCTTACGTTGGCATTTAAGTAATCCATACAATGCAATTAGCAGGGAATGGCCATGAGTTTTACCTTCAGAAGTAGGGAAAAAAGTGGGATTTCTCTAGTACACACTTAATTATTCACTAATTAGCTCCTGTTGTATCATTAACATCAGGTACAGGTCTCAGGAAATGAAGGATGACCGACACCGAAACCAGACCACTCAACTTTAAATCCCATACAGCCAAYGCTATCTGCAAAAGTTTCTGTCTGTTCTTATAATGATTTGTCTGATAAAGTGTTAATAATCTCAGGTGTTATAGAAACTATGAGGGGATTCTTAAATTATTGTTATTATTGTTGTTTTTACTGKKTTTTTTTAAGAACAAGGCAAACCCTCTGCTATTAACTGTTAAAAWTCACACTGTAGAATAAGAATGCTAAGAACACACTGTTTCTAAGAGCTGACTGATGATGTTGTAGTTATTTTTTTTAGAGAAGTTGTGTGGAAATGCTGGACTTTAACCATACTAAGTGCTATATARTACTGTGTGCTCTCAAACAGCATGTACTAACTACATTGACCAAACAAGATCCTCATGATGAAGGTATTTSTATTTCAGTCCCTTTCTGCCCAACAGAGATACCATCATCCCCTCAACTCACAGAGAGTGCAATGAAAATTAATTAATTTTTGCAATACACACAGGTATTAGTGTAATGAGATTCTAGTCCTCCCCCCAAACTTGCYGTAATATCTGATTCCTTTCCTTCTCACTTATTCTTATTTTGATCTTAGAGTTCACCCCTTTCAAAAAGGCACTTGGTCAAAAG